>NW_015388759.1:307635-341739 GCF_001527695.2 Protobothrops mucrosquamatus
TCTCCCTCCTCTTCCTCTTTTTTCCTTTTTTTTCTTCTCCTCCTCCTCCTCCTCCTCCTCCTCCTTCTCCTCCTCCTCCTTTTAACAATGCAAATTAGATATGGTTTCCTGAACTCTATCTTTCAGTGCTACTCAGCTAATCATCTATGTGCATGCAGATTATGACATAGATTTACGATATGTGTGCACTATTCTAACTATATCCCTATCAATTATATAGATTTAACATACTCTAAAATGTTGCAGAGTAAAGTGGGCAGGCTATTCTATCTGTACCCCTACCTAATTCTTTTTCTTAATTAAGCATTAAGGGCAGTAACGTTTCTTTCTTTCCAAGTCAGATGAAGTGGCAGCTGGGATCGTTACAGCTAGTGAAACTTTTGCTATAGCTAGTAAAACTTTTGATTTTCTTATGGCCTAATGTTCTCTGCAATCAGTAGATTAGATCCTGCACCAGTCTTCTCTGGCACTCTTCTCCCAAATTGTGTGCTCTCAAATGCTTTGTGGACTTCAGACCATTCCTTCAGCAGTGCAAACACTGCCTAAAGCATTTTAGGATCAATACTCACTCTTTCTCTGGATTGAAACCAATAGTCCATCTTCAGGAGGCTACTATAGCTAAGTATATTGACACCATTGTTTCCATTTCCTGGAGCTTAAAACTCTATCTCTAATGCCAGCAAAGCATCTGATACTGATACCAGCCCATCTGCCTTCCTTTCCTTCCTATCAAATTTATGTCCTATGGAAATATCTCAACAAAGAATTCAAACTGTTTTGGGTGTCTGTATGGATATGTGAAGAGCCACAAGCAGCCATGTCTGAAGCCAGGCTCATCACACAGCTAGCTTTTAATGTACACTGTTTATCATTCTGGAGGCAATAAACATCCATTGATAAGACCCTTTAAGATTTGTTTAGGGCTTTAAAAAGCTGTTTAAAATTATGACCATCCTCCTATCTAATTGCAGCAGATTCCACAGTTTAATTATGTATTGTTTAAATAATTTTTTTTTAAATCCACTATTGATTTCCTGATATTTAGCTTTAGTTTCCCAGTTCTAACAAAGAGAGGAAGAAAGACTTGCTTCTATAGACCTTTTTGATACTGGTGTGAAATATTTGTTTTTAGATGCATCTTTCCTAATACAGTATATGCATCCTGGAAGGGTGCAGTTAGACCGTTGCAGAATAAAGCGGTCAGGCTGTTATCTGGCTTCCTTTCCTTTCAGACTGCAGCCTAAGCAAGGAAGTCAAAGTATAATGATGGTGGCTTTCCATCCTCTTCAGTGCAAGATGGTTTTCTTTTAAGACATCTGGAAAGTGCTGCCCTGACATATATTACGGAGATTTCACTAAAAGAAGAAAAGGAGAAATTTTATCCTTGCTGGTTTTATCTACCAGGCTATACTGTGGTATGCCAGACTAGGACTGGAGTGGCTGTGATCTACTCTATAGGAATATCATCTTACTGACCAAATGTTCCATTTGGTAGTCTGCCAATTCTGAGTGCATGACACTGCATTTGGGTGGATGATACAGTATAGAAATATTGTTAATGTACAGTACTGTTCACTTATCTGCCTTACTGAGCTAGCCAGATCTTGGTTATGTCCTTTGTTCTAGAAGATTTCAGGATGCACATTATGGTTTCTGAAATAGGAGTGGCTCAGGATTTCATGTCTTCTATTATCATCATACACCTGTCCCAACTTTTATTTGACTCCACACATATAGCAGAACATATGTTAGATTATGTTTTCTGCAGCTGGAATTGTTCTCATGTTGGCAGAGACAAGTTACTCCCTGCCCAGTTTAGATTGATGGCTGATATAAACTTTTGTTTCATAGACGACCCATTAACAGGGATCAGTCTAGATACTAATGGATGTGAATGGTTTCATGTATTTGGTTTCAAGTATTTGGAGAATTTCTTATATGTCAGGAAATTAATGCCTTGGCTGATTTGTTGAAAATAGAAATTACCGGGCAACTGAACTTATTGCTCTAAGTATCCTCTTTCTTGTCTCAGAACCATATCATATCTTTGGTTTCCTATGGCGAGAGCTGAGAGTGATAATGGAATAGGATGTCAGTTGGACCATAAATGGAAGAATTCCAGTGACAAATCAGGCTGAGTCTGAATCTGGCCAATCTGAAGACATCTCCTATTTTTCTGCAATAAAAGCACTCAGAATGTTTTTTCACTGCTTCTACTGCATCAGCACAGAACAAGCTTTCCTCCACCAAGGTATTAGTGGAATGGAGCCAGAACAATGAATAATTTGAATGATTATTTGTACACAAAGCCAATGGCATCATTATTAACATGGGCCCAAGTGTTGAGGCAGATCATTAAGTTATAATATTGGCGATCCTTAATCCTATTATTTGGGGTTCTCTTTGGCTTGTGGATAGATGAGGGTTGCCATCTGCTTATTTGACTTCTAACTCTCCTGCTAGATTACATAGCAATAGCACTTAGACTTATATACCACTTCATAGTGCTTTACAACTCTCTCTAAGTGGTTTTACAGAGTCAGCATATTGCCCCCAACAGTCTGGGTTCTCATTTTGCTGACCTAGGAAAGATGGAAGGCTAAGTCAACCTTGAGCCGGTGAGAATCGAACTGCTGGCATTTAGCAGAATTAGCCTGCAATAGTGCATTCTAACCACTGTGCCACCACGGCTCTTCTCCAAATCGAGTAACATGGAAGTTCCCACTGTTTACAGGTACTCCTTGCAGGAGGGTTGTATTCCTCTCTGCCTAAAAGAGACAGTAATCAGATATAGGAGATCTGTGCAATTATGGGCAATTCAAACATGCAATTTTTTAGAAAACGTAAGTGAGAAAGTAGTGACTTTGCAACCCACATTCAAATGATTCTGAATTTCCATTGAGGTATGGTACCAGCTCTGCTTTGGATGCTTTGGTGGATGACCGTGCCAGAAACTGGCAGTGCAATAAGGAGACCCAGACCCTGTTACTTTCTTGGAACTCTTAACTGCTTGTCATACTATCAGTCATGGTATAATTCTGGAACACCTGAAGTCATTGGGTATGCAGGCACTATTTTACAGTGCTTCTAATCAGTGCTTTTTTTTCTAAAAAAAAAAAAAAAGGTGCCGGAACTCACACACATCATATAACCCGCCTTGCCTACCCTACAAGGTTCCATCCAAAAAAGGTGCCAGAACTCCATTCTGGGCGTTCTATGAGAAAAAAAGCCCTGCTTCTAATCCTTTTTACTCAAAGAAGATTCTAGGAGACTGCTATCTGACACATAGGCCATTGTCCCCTGAGGTTTACATTTCATTCTTTGAAACCTCTGGATTACCTGGAATTTTAGAAGGGGGACTCTTATCCTGATGATAGTTCGCTATTTTACTCTTTACCATTGAGTTCCAAGTACTCCAGATTCAGTAAGGCACTAGGTGAGAGAGAAATAATAAAATAATTCAGACAAAATGGTTTAATATGAATCTGGACTTGGGGATTATTTTGGACAGAGTTGCATTCCTCTTGAAAGAGAAAGTTCAGCCTTCTCAGTGTTACAAGTTTGCTACCTGTGACCCCTTTTAAGGTGATAACTACCCACACTTTAGTTATATCCTGTTAAAATATGATTATTAGGAAAGTGTTTGGAAGTTGCATTCAGTGCAAAAAATGGCAGCTTGACTGCTAACAATGCAAAATACAGTGACCATATACAGGTATGATCCTTGTGCTGCTCAATGCAATTAAAAGTGTTGGTATTGATCTCAATTAAATTTGTCAGATTCATGTCCTGCCTTTCGTTTAGGAACCAAAATCCATAATTTCCCAGGTTTTCCCACATAGACTCAGAGAGGCAGATTCAGCTGAGAGAATCCTGTCCTATTATCCAGTAAACAGGCAAGGTTGAGGGGGATATTTGAACTATAGTCCTTGTCCAGTTCCTTAACCACTGTACCAGAATAACTCTTTTTAAAACTCTGAATTGCTTAGAGCTACCTAAGGGATAGTCTCTTCCACTGTAGAACTGGCTGACTAGAAAGTCCCTTTAAAGATACCTCTGCTGTTCGAATGGTGGGCATACTTACAAATGCAGTCGTGATACAGAAAAGACAAAAAAGAACCAGCGATAAAATTAGAGCATACACAATTAGATAAAATCCTTCTAGGAACAGAAGATCAAATGATAAAAAAGACATATCAATATTTATTAGAACAAGATTTATTAGAAGAACAGGTAAAAGAAACAATGTTAATCTGGAGTAGAAATTTTGGTTACAATATTGACCTTGATAATTGGCAATCATTATGGGACAGAAACAGGAGGTTAACACTAGCCACCTCCTACAAAGAAAATTTATACAAGATGTTTTATAGATGGCACCTTCCCCCTACAAGGCTAGCAAAAATAGATAAAAAAACCTCACCAACATGCTGGAAATGTAGAAGGCTTCCAGGGACTTATTATCACATGTGGTGGGAATGTTCAAAGGCACAAAACTTTTGGAATCGGATTGAAATGACGATTGAAAGATGGTTTAGCAAACATTTTACAGATGTTGCACGCACAGTTTGTTATACTTTGTCCTGTTAAAGAATATATTTTAAGTTTCTGTTTTTCTTTCTGTAACATAAGGTAATACTAACAGCACTGTTGAAGTCAGGGAAGTTGAAGTATGTCCATTTTTGTTTTTAAATTGTACATTCAATAAAATTTGTATAAAAAAAATTAAAAAATAAAAATAAAGATACATCTGCCCTTAGAAGTCTCTCATTCTGACAGGCAGAAAATTATTTTCACTTACTTGCTCCTGGGCTAAGAAACACAAATCTTCAGAAGTAGTATTCAGTCTTATTTTCTCAGCTTTTGGAAATGAAGACTATAAGACTATTAATTGTCAATTTTTTAAAATATACATTTTAGTGTTTGTTTAAACCAGGGGTAGTCAACCTTGGCTCTTTTATGACTCGTGGACTTCAACTCCCAGAATTTCTGAGCCAGCCATGTGGCTCAGGAATTCTGGGAGTTGAAGTCCACGAGTCATAAAAGAGCCAAGGTTGACTACCCCTGGTTTAAACTATATTTTAAACTATTTTTACTTTAATTTTCTTTGTTAAATTATGCCTTGAAAGATGGAATAAATATAAACAAAAACATTAATAAAGGGGTAGCTCAGGGTTTACCTCAGGAGCGGCTCCTTGGTGCTCTCTGAGCTTGCTTGTTTTCTTGCTTGGGTTTCATTACACAAACTAGGTAACATAATCAGGGCTAGTACGGACTGCTGTTTGCTGACAGTTTATATTCTAGTTACCGATAAATAACATTTTATTTTTCTGTAATAATACATTTCTTTAAGAAATCTGTCAGGATCTATACTGCAAGATTTGGAAAAATATGACAAATAACCATCGTAACTATATGATAACCTGGCAAATTCAAATTAGATAATTGTGCTTTAGAAGGTGGACCAGATGAAAATGTTAAAAGAATTAGGTATGTTTGCAGCTTTTACCTTGCTGGAATAGTGCCTCTAGAAAGTGGCTTGTTAGGGAATATAATTCTCCAGGAAAATAAATTCTCCAGTTCAAGCTTTTCAAGTAGTACTGTATGGCTAAGACACCTTATCTTGCATTGTATCCAAATGCATGTAATTTCACAAGCAAAGCAAATTTCATATCTAACCACAGAGTTTGCACATCCCAACAATTCTTAGAAGTCTCTTTAACTGAAAACTCTCAGTTCATGGAATTATGAAGATCCATATATAAAACTGCTTAAACTTCATAGGATCAGTTATATGGAAAACCATTCGTGAATGCTGATCGTTCTATTTTAAGTATTGCGGTGGTTCCTGCAGCTTTATGTATGCAATGCTTTTCATTGCCAAAATACTTAAAATACTTGATAGTAGGCTAAAAATAGCTACGCTATTTGCTCTGGAAATACTGTTGCCACATATGTTCATCTCTGAAAACTGAATATGCCCGATTATAACAGTATCCTCACAAAAATCCTTTTATGAAAAAGGGAAGGATGGCATTAACATTTTAGTAATCACAGTAATTTTAATTTGACATTATTATTGTGCATTTCAGAAGATTGGAAGTTTGAACTCCTGTTTTGTTTTCAGTGCAAGTTAATGAGGGTTAAGCAATACCATTTTTCAGAAATTCGGCAGAAGAACTTTAGCCTAATTCAACAGATGTTAGCACTGAATTGTTTTAATAGCAGTGATCTGCAGATTAAAGGTTTACAGTTACATAACTAAACATGAACAGAATTGCTGTGACATTAGTAAAATAAAAATGTATAACTGTCATTTTGAGCTTTATGTTAGAATATACATTTCATTTTTTTAATTATTATAGTGGCTTGATTCCTTTCTTTCAAAGTACAATTTTAAATATGTTTTAGAGCATCAAAATTCATTAAAGATTTAGACGTACCTGTGATTTTTTTGACCTAATTGTTAGATTACATGCCCCAAATTTGTAAAAACATTCCATTTGTCTTTCTCTTTATAAATTTATCTGAAAGATTGAGACAGGTCATATGTACTTACTTTGGAATTCGTTTCATTGATTACATTATTAAATAAACAGGGGCCATGTTAGAATTCCTACAAAGATTCTTTTTGGCATTTTGTTATATATATTATTCTTCTGATGAGAGATTCATTTTTGAAACAGTTTATTAAGAGTCACATCCATACGAGACTATAAATTTTAGAATAGAAAATGTTAGGCAAACAATAGAAAAAATAGTAAGTAAAAGAAAATGCAGTCATGAGTAGCAGAAAGGGAAATATAGAGAAATCTGGAGCACATTAATACCATTCACTATCCTCCCACCCACCCTTCTGTCCTTGCAAATAAGCTTTGGTTCTATAAAAAAATAAACTCTGATTCAGCATCTGTATACTAATTCATACATTGCCTCTTGTCTTTCTGAACTTATATCATTCTTTTTGAAAATCTCAAAAAATTACTGAAGCCAAAATGCAAAAATAGTTTTAAAATCCCGTGATCAGTTTATCTTCATCTTTCTCATCTATAATTTGGATTGATAAAATATGAATCATATATTCTAAAAAAAAGGAAAGCATTTTTATGCTTTCTTTACCTGCATTGAGAAATACTTCGATAAATGTAGTTCTAGCATGAAATGGGTAATGTGCTGCTTCTCTGACCGTCAATTAAGCTGAGATATAAGTGAAAGATCTTGGGCAGTTAGGCCTGCATTCCAATAATAGACATTTTGCAAAAGATGGAATGTGGGTTGATTTAAAGATTTGCTGTAAAAATAGAATATCTGCTATGCTCCAAAATATTCACAGCTAACTGGATGCCTGAAGAATTGTAATTTCAATGTCTGTTGAAGATGTAATTGTCCCTTAAATTACTGCATGGAGCTGAACTGACATTTCTNTCAAACTCAAATGGAGACGGTCAGAATTGACAGCATATTAACAAACAGTGCCAAGAAAATACTGTCTGTGTACCTCCCTTTTTGACAAAGGGATAAAAATATGCTGGCGATAATTCTAGGACATGGAATTATATAGTAATTGGAAAGTGTTTTCATTAAGTCAAAATTGCCTCATTATCAGAATTTATTTGAAGTACTTGTGGGGAGAAACTTTAGGGAGAGATGTGATTGGTAGAATGAATTCTGTATTGCTTACTCACATAGTCTTTTGTGGATAAATTTGTATCATTCCACCTAATGTGACCCAAAATGGTTAGTGCTATATATGGTGAGCTACATTTTATCTTTATTCCTAATATTGCCTGATTAGTTTCAAAGAACTAGTATCAAAGTTTATTCATCAGACTATTCAAATGCACAACTGCATTAAAAGGTTATTTTTTTCCACATTTTTTTGTGTTTGACCCTGCGGGTGTATTAAAATGCAATTCAAGAAGTATAGATTCTGTTGTATTTTTGTTCTATACATTATTGCATAGGATGCATAGTATATAACATAGTATATAATACATGTTAAAGTATTTATTCTTGTTTAATCCAAAGTAAAATCCTGATTTTTGTGAAGAGACTGTAGCAACATCAGACTGTGTCACAATATTAAAGACAACTTTGTGAGTTATCAAAGACAGATGATGTCCTGCCAGTTTTATGTCTGTAAGTCCAATTGGACAATGTGGAAAATTCAAATGTCTTTTTGTTTAGAGAGCTGTTGTAATTTTAATCAGTGACTTGTCAGGAAAATAACTCCAAGCATCATATTGCTGCTTTTAATGACTTCTCCCATGAGAAGACATCTGTAACTGGTTCTCCTCTCACATCTAATTGGACTCATTCTTGTTATACAATAGTGCTTATCCTGACCCTAGCTATAATTCTTGCATGAATATGTAAAGTAGCTGTTCAGAAAAGGTGAAGAAAATAAAAACTGAGGTCCAGAGGAAGAAGTGCTAGTGACAGCTTGGGGAGGTAGAGAAATATCCTGTACTTTGAATGATGGATAAGCATATCGAGGGCACCAAACCCTTTGTACCAGGTTGTCACAGGAAAAATAGCACAAGACAATGTGCATGATTGATAATATTTTAGACATAGTTAGTTGGTTCATTAGATTTATATTCTCCAGAAACTAAAGATACTGGGGATACATGGGGATCTTCTTGCATTTTTATCCCAACAGCAGTCCTTTGAGATAGGTTGGACTGAGATAAATTAGAGACATGGACCAATATCACTGTACCATACTGGTTCTCCAGTAATTGCTTACAAACCTTTTGGCATATGATCTTGTTTTGGTTCTGAATGAAAATATTACACCAGGGCTTCATTTACAGAATTCTTCAAATCATTCCTTACTTGGTTTCTGAATTATATACATATAACCATTATATTTACTGAATTTTCTTCTCTACCTACTCATGCTGAACAAGCCTAAATGTATTAATCAACATCAGATAAGCAAACACTTCAGTCAGAACTATGGAGACCGGCGACCGCTATATATATGGAATATAAGTTAAAACAGATGTTATTTTATAGACAAAATTTATTCTCTAATCATATTAGACTGCTCGGGGTTCCTTCAAAGTCCCGTGAAGATTAGCATTTAATCCTAACGTGTTTTGTTTAGGGGCAGAAAATATAAATCACCATCACAGTAAGTATAGTTTGAAGTCTTTGTGTTCTGTTTTTCCATCTACTGTGCCCAATAATTTCACTATTTCCACCAAATCAAGGGGCTTAAATAAGTCATATGTTCATTGCTCAGGATTTTTCCCAATTCCTAAGAACCTTGGTCACCCTTTCTTGAGATTTTGATCAACTTTCTCCTATTTTAGAAGATTTGAGGAATCAGCTGAAGTTTTTACACTTCATTTTTTGATGGTCTCAAATCCAGAAAGATCAGTATGTTTCCTGGTTGCATACAATGCTGCAAGAAGTTATTTAAAACACCATGCATGTATACACATACATATATACTCCATAACTGGATAATATATGTGTGTAATAAGATTTCTCAGTGCATGCAATATAATGAGATCTACAATCAATCAAATCTTATTTTTTCTAATTCTGTTTTTCTCCCTTTCAAACTTCTGTGGAATGGTCTTTTTCTGAACCCTAGAATATTCTTAATCTTACACTTGTTTATGCTAATTGTAGGATATAATTTTGTTTGCTAAAAAAAATCCCCACAGAGTAGCCATCACTGTGCCCATTGCCCATAACATCTGTGAAGAAATTCACAATAAACTATTGCATTCAAGTATTTTACAAAGAAAAGAAATGGTTTTTATCTTTGGCTGGTAAATCTTTTCTTTCTTGGAGATAAATGAACATAGTTTCTCTTATCTGGAGATGGATGTTCCATACAATGTTCCATCTCACTGTATTTATAAAATACTATATAGACTCAAGAAACACATGCTGTAGAAGATAAACAGATGTTCCCAAATGTATGGTCTTAATTTTTCTTACTGTGATTTTGGAAGAATGTATTTAGTTAGCTATATTTACATACCTCAGACTGTGTTCTTCTTGATAGATTTATATCCCACTGCCTTTCTTATTTGGCCCCTATTATGTTTTCCCCACAATGGCATCCTTATGAACTTAGCTTGGCCTGAGAGGTTCAGCAGATTTCCATGGACTTGAACTAGGATCACCCCAGAGCTAGCCCAAAATCTTAATCCCTACATCATACCTTAGCAGTATGGTTTAGAAAAAAATAGTAATATAATTCCTTACATTACTAAACAAGTGGCATATTTAAACTTAGTTAAGGGAGTATAGTATCCAAGAGCTCATAGAGAATATTTTTAAAAGTTTAGTCATCAGAGTCATTACAGCAGCAAACTAATTCATTTAATCTCTTGTTTTGACAACTCTTTTGGAAGATGTAAAGTAGAAGCATAGTTTTGATTGTCTTTGGATTTATATTTAGAATATAAGATAAGAACTATTAAATGAAAAGTAATCTTGTTCTTCAGTCTTTTGTTTAAACAACCCTCTTAATGCAGGATATCTTTTTATCTGTTTTATTATCATTAGATACTATTTTTAAACAATAATCCTGCCTTTATTGTGTACAACTCAAGGTGGAATGCCCACCTCCTATTTTCCTTTCAGCAACAACCCTGTGAGGTGGGTTGGGCAGAGAAAGAGCCCTTGGCTCAAAACTGTCCATTTGGCTTTCAGGACTACACTTTCCGGGTTTCTACTCTAGAATTTTCTGCTTGAAAATTCCTATTCAAATCCTCTGGACTTTTTGAGCTAAAATAGTGTTTGGAATTTGACTGTCCATAGATTTCACACATCCATATATTGTAAATGCAACATAAATGCATTTAATGCATTTAAATAAGTATTTAAATTATAGGTACACATCTACATGTCCTTTTTGAGTGGATGAAACCTGTCAGCTTTAAATCAAATAGCTGAAGTCCTGTATTTCCTACCTAAAGAAAATATATGCACATTTTTGAAAAGTATTTGGCAATAATTATAGGCTCTGCTACTCAGTTTATGCCAAACTTCAAAGAAATAATCATAGGGTTCTTATAAAAAGGGAGTAAGGGAAAAAGTTTAACTTCTCCTCCCCCCCCCTTCTTCCATATGTGAAAACAGAAAACATTTTAGATCAGGGCTTTTCAACCTTTTCACCCATTGTACCACTTTTATGATATGGCAATATCCGAGTACCACCAGTCGCCTAGCAAGGTGTCAAAAACTTGATGACCAAAAAAAAAAAAAGGAAAAAAGTGATAAAGTACAGGTAGTCCTCGACTTACAACAGTTCGCTTAGTGACTGTTCAAAGTTACAACGGCACTGAAAAAAGTGCCCCCCAATCCACAGCCCAGCAAGACACCTACCTGCCTGCCCGCTCGGCGGCACTCTTCCTCCTGTCCGAGGTTTTCATTGTTGTGAGCATTTCTGTTGAGGATTGGCAGCGGGGGTGGGGTGGGGTGGGAGGTGTTTGGTTTTTATTCCACCCATCTGCTGGGTGGTTGCAGCAGGTTTTGGTCACTTCACATGACCCTGGGACACTGTGACCATCATAAATATGAATCATTTGTCAAGCATCTGAATGTAAATCACAAGAACCTGGAGTTGCTGCAACATTCCAGCTGATCGGCACTTCTTCTGGACTCAGCAGAAGCACCAGGATCAACGCCGAGCTCCAGCTGGAACCTGGCGCTGATCCTGATGCTTCCACTGAGCCCTGACAGCCCTGCAGCTCCAGCCATCTCTCTCTCAGGCTTGTGCAGTGCTGCCACCGGTTCAGCTCATTCCCCTCCCCCGCTACTTTTCTAGGATGGTTGCGTACCACCTGCCAGGTGCCAATGTACCACAGGTGGTACCCATACCACCGGTTGAAAAGCCCTGTTTTAGATAACTACTTGTAAATAAACAAACTGGATAAATTTGGCAAAGATAGATGCAAGTACTTTTCTTCAGGGTAATATTAAATTGATTTGTGATTAGGAAGGAAAGGTTCTAACTTACAGTTTGGCTTTTGCAATGAAAAACTAAGATGTTTGATAAAGAATTGGGAAAATTTGAATTGAAAATATTGTGAAGGAAAGGCCCCAACAATGATGTGCATGAAATTATTTTTGATATTTTGAATATTAATTTTGGTTTAGAGAAATATGTGCATTCAACCAATTATGCTTTATTTAATAATGTGCTCAAACAAGCCATAGTTTAATAGGAACTGTGAAGTGAAGCTTAGTCCATAACTGTTCACAAAGCTTCAGGAAGCTCAGTATTAGTTTTGATTTCTTCTGAAAGAGTTTCACTTTGTATTAAGAACGCTGCATCTCTCCTTATCTGACTTATGATATATCTATATCAGATGAATTCTAAAAGATTTTATCTATTTAAGTTAATATATTTTAAAGCATTTGTTTAGATTTGCAGAGAAATTAAGGAACAATACTATAGATACTTAGCTGTAGCTACTTACATGTAGTCACTACAGTACTACCTAAACCTCTTTATGTAAAGACCATATCTAAGGGATTTTGTTCATACCATATAATAGTTCTATGAGGATTTAAAGAAAGCCTCTTCAGATTCATTGAAATGGCTGTCTTCATGTGCTGTTGTTAAGTGTCTATTAACTTTTCTCTTTTGTAGATATTTTCTATTGTGTTATTGAGAACTACATAGTGTGAATTTTTAAGTATTGTTGCCTTTCCTGGACATAATTCAAGGAAAAAACATGTTGATATCTATAACCAAAACTAAGTCTGCTATGGTTTAGTGATGTCTTGAAATCTGAGTAGCAATGAGGCTCCATTTAACTTGGAAGATATGTTAAATCTTTCTTGATAGTGATTCAAAATCTTTAGACTTTAAATTTAGACTTTAAACCTAAATGAGACAGGAAATCTGCAAGCTCAACTGCGTCAAACAGTGTGTCAACACTTGTTCTTTTTGGTTACCATTTTAGTGCTGTTGAATTTTTTTTTTTGATCTAAAAAGTGTGGCATAATTATATATCAAAATTCTTTCCCATATCTGTGTGTGTGTGTGTATGTGTATGTGTGTGTATGAGAGAAAAAGAGATTATTATTTCTAGTTATTATCTTTGACTCAAGGTTTTCTTGTGAAGAAAACAACTTAATGAAGAACAAAGGTAGACAGCTCTTCAGATGTTTTGAATTACGGTATAGCTTGCTCTATCTCCTGACATTGGCATGCTGGCTGGGTTGATAGCAGCTGAAGCTGGGAGCATGTGCTGTGTTCCAGGTTTTTCTATGTCTGCTACAGATTTAAAGCCAAAATAAAAACAATACCACCTATCATAAAAGGAATGTGTTGTCTGCAACGTTATTTATAAAATAAAATACCTACAGTTCTCAAAGTAAATCCTAATCTTTTTTTTTAAAAAAAACCCTCTTTCTTTGCATTAATCTACTTGCTGGTTTTTGCTATCTGTCTCTTGTCCAACTCAACTCACATTATTCATAACATCATGTTATCATTAAGCATTCCCCTCCTCCTCCCTTTCTTCTTTGGTATTTCTGCGTGGCATGAACTTTGACTAGTTATAGCTTTGCCTTATTTTTTTCTTTGTAGGTTCAGTTTATTTATCTGAGTCATAGTCCTGTGATTGTTTTTATTCATTTTCTAATCAGTACTTGGGTTTTCTTTATCAGCTCAATGAAACTTTGAAATTAAAAAAAATGAACTGGTGAAGGAGCAGCTATTAAGTGGCATCAACACAACACTTTTAATATTTAATATAGGAAGCATAAAATGATTACTATTTAATTATTAACTTTGTTTTCCTTCTTTTTACATATACTTTTATGACATGTCTGCTACTGAAATGTGGATGTGTTACAATGATCTGATGATGGTGGCCATATGGAAAAAATGTGGTAAGTTCTGAAAATATTGTGGAATAAGAATATTGCATGACATTTAGAGGACAGTTGATAAAATAAATGTCTACTTAAAATGTCTACTTAATAATGAACATTATTTTTTAAAATTTTCTATTAGCTATAATCACCAAATTTTGCATTGGCCTGTAATGAGGCCACACATTGAATATATATTTTGTAAAATAACTGAATGTGCATCTGAAATGGAAAGTAGCCATATAGTGTATTGTTTTTTGAATATTGTGTATTTTGAATATTGTGTATGTTGATATTCAATAGATATGAATATGTATTCTATCAATGTACTTATGCAATTAATGTCATATTAATGTTTTTAAATATCAGATACATTAATTTAGCAATATGTTGTGGTCACAAAAATATTTCAAAATCTATTATTGGCAATGTTTCTCATTATGACTAGCATACAAATATGGGAATCCATTTCCAAATGAATTCCAATAATATATCCATATCCAATTAGAAAGTTACCGTTTTCTTTATTCACCTCCCCCACTTCTTGAAAAAGATTTATGACTTAAGAGGTATTTTGCTCCATGTTATACATGGATTGATTTGAGATCAAAGTACTATCTAAACAGAAGATGCTTCTTATATGTAGTTCTAAGCACTTGTTTTAATATGGTTAAGTATATTTGGCTTTTTGGTATGTAATTTAAAATTTTATTTGCATTTTTTTCAATGGCATAAACATACCAAAAAAAATGTTCCTGTTCTGTGAAATGTTCAACCAGATGTTGCCATAGAATGTTTTATATACTTTTTATGTGATGATGAAGCATTATAAAATACAAATATATGTAGACTGGTGTGCTCTTCCATAATCTAGTTGTTTTTCTGAGCGTTATTTAATTTATAGGTAAAAATAGGACATTGTGAATTTGAAGCTTAATGGTGCTCACCTATCATGGTGATTGAGATATGATTCCAAACTTCTTTGGGATGAAATCCAAGCCTCTGGAATGACTGAAAGTATTATCAGTGGCTAAACAATATGATCCTGGAAGCTAATTTTCTCTCTGACTATTATTCAGGGGTGGTTTTTTTCCATTTTTATGATACACAATTCTAAATGATTTTGCTGAATAACAGGAACTAGCTAATTTCACATTTGAGTACCAATGAAATCTGCTTTAGATTCTTTTTTGAAGTTAAAGAAAACTTGATCAGTTTGAGAGACTGATGACTCCTGATCTCAGGAAGATACATCTGGCATGTGACTTCATGTGAATTCATTTAAGCAATATTTATTTTTGGTGGAGGGTTGAAGGGACAGGCAGAGGCAGATTTGATGCAGCTATCTTGAAACTTAATCTTAAACTTGATACGGGATAATCTTGAAATGAAATAATATGCATGTCATATATCAGGTAGTAGAACAATAGTAAAACTAAATCAAAGAAATTCCAGGTCTGGATAACAAGCTAGGCAGCAGCTAACAGAGGTATGTTTTATGTCTGATAATTATAAAGTTCAATAGTGAAATTGAAAAAAAGGTTAACTATAATAAGCAATGCATCCAATGGAAATATGTTAAGAGAAGTTATGCAATAGAAACGGGACTTAATGAAATATCATTTCAGAGCATCTGGAAGTCCTAATTTATTTAAATTTTATGATCCAAATCCTATATGATATAGGTCCTGAAATAGCTTGACAAAGAAACAAGTGATTTGCACCATCACTAAAACATCATCTGTGTTTTGTGCTTCATCTCTTTTTGAAAAGAAAACCTTGGTAGATTAAGAAATTAGTTTCAGGATTAATTGTTTTTATCTTCCATCATCTATTGAGTCACAAAAAAAAAACCATCCAATAGTAAAGTAAATTGTTACTAAGGAATTTTTTTTACTGAGAATACTTGAATCAGTGCAGTAGGATGAGAATATATTACAATTTGAAAAAATCAAATTGTCTTATTATGGTACTCTTATTTATTTTTTAAAAAAATCAGGCTGTATTAGTTGTGTTTGTAGTATAAAACAACTGATAATTAAATAGAGAGAAAAGGAAAAACAGCTTAGAATGTACAAAAGAAAATAAACTGTAAAAATTTACTAATTTTTCAGCTACTAACAACTTGATTTCATACAAAGTTTGCCTGGATTGTTAGGTAATCGGGTCCAGTGATTAACTTGACAGCTGAGGGTTGATTACTTAACGATTAAGTTCAAAACAGCATGTCTGGTCAATGACTGAAGAAAATTTCTTCTGTATGGCTAGAAGCTGATTAAGCTGAACAACCTCGCCTGAGCATTAATTAAAATGCGTGTCTGACTGCAAGAGAGATCTGTTTCTCATTTGCTTGGCAATAGAAGCTGGGTTACCTTAATTGCTTATCAACTATTAGGTCAAATATCTAAAGTATTTTGGTCATCTCCTAGCTACATACAAGCTTCTTGCCTGAGAGGTTAGAAGCTTATAAGAAGTCAGTGAGAGGTACAGCTCTTTATTTTCTAGAGCAAGAAAGCTGCAGTTTATAGATGGAATTAAACTAAGAGAGATGCCATGTGCCATATTAATGTTGATAGTAAATATGCTGTGAAAAAAAGAGAAACATGTAGAGATCTTCTGGTGATAGATAGCTCACTAATGTACTATAAAATGAATGATTCAGGCTTGGATTTGTTATCTAAGATGCTATTCAGGTTTATACACTGAAAGTCACTCACTTCTTGGATACGCATTTAACTCCCTTCAAAATGTTTTGAAAGTGCTGTTGTTCCTCTGGATTTGGGACATAGAAGATTCTGGTTTTATAGTGTCCTCATTTATCAGATTTGTTTGGGTTAGTACCTCGATAGAAGTACACTAGAGAAGAAGTTATCAGTTACTATACTGTACTTTTAGAACTTGCCGTGAGACTTTTATATGTATCAGCAACAGAAATACCTAATGCTCACATAGTGATACAGTCAAAATATTATATTATATTTTTAGGAAAAAAGGTTTTGCCCTATACTGTCTTATCTTATCCACTGAATGGTACTCATCGTTCCTTTAAAAGTTCATTTATACCGTAGTATGTAACACTGTGGCAGAATTTTAGTTGGGCCAAAGTATTCCAAAATCTTGATTAGTAAATTTTGCATGGGAAGAAAAGGTCATAAAATTTTGTTGTTGTTGTTGTTTTAAAAAAAATCCATTTATAAATTTTGTAAGTTATTGGGGTACAATTAATGCTTGACATTATTTGTGATGGTGGTAGAAAAAGGGAGAAATATTCATGGAAATATATTTTTTTTACTTATATCTCTTTCTCGTATGAAATTGACAACAAATTCTATCTGGGATAATAGTAACAAGCACAACAAACTGTGATGCATACGTCAGTCCATCATACATTTTGGTTGGATTTTCAATTTCCCTATTGCAGCAAAATCTGGAACAGTAGTTGTTTTTTTAATTACAGAAAATAATAAGGTCAGCAATCAACGCTTTGACATGGTTAAATTAGTTGAAACATAGAATTGTGATTGCTAAAAAGTTAGCGATAGGCGTTCAAGCAAATATGTTTTAATATTACTCATTAGTCTTTTTTGGTGTTCTGTACTATGTGGGTCTGTTTCAGCTTTTGTCATCTTAACATCTTGGGAACTAATGGAACCTTACTATTGATAGATTTTAAGATTAACACATGAAATGAACTGAAACCTAAAAACAGCTGCCTGACATGTTAGTCAGAGTCTGATACAATAACAACTGAATTGTTGCTGTTTTAAAGTATCTATTTTATCTAAAATAAGTCCCATACATGGATTCACTATGTAACTTTAGAATTTACTTTACTCTTGTAATAGTTTATTCCAACTTATCTTT
This sequence comes from Protobothrops mucrosquamatus, assembly GCF_001527695.2. Classification (NCBI taxonomy): domain Eukaryota; kingdom Metazoa; phylum Chordata; class Lepidosauria; order Squamata; family Viperidae; genus Protobothrops; species Protobothrops mucrosquamatus. The sequence continues at coordinate 325,357 of NW_015388759.1, forward strand.
TTCCAATTTAATGATCTGATTACTGATTTAGCCTTCCTAAATGAGATTTTGGCCCTTCATCCACCACTTCATTCGATGACTTTTTCCATTATCCCATCTGTTTGCAGGTGCTCATTGGCCACATTTCCTGAGCTTGACCTGTGCTCTCTAGTTCCTAGCCATTGACCCAGGTTAAGAAAATGTCAATAGCCAGGAACCAGTAATTCTTGTCTCTAATGAGGAAGAGGGATTTTTACATTTTGTTTTTTGTTTCTGATAAGGAAGTAATGTGCAAATGTCGACTCTGTTCAAAGTTGCTTGCTCTGAAATAATATTTAAGTTGCATTTTCTTGCCTGTTAGCCCGAAACATAAGATGTAGCAAACAAATTGTGCTGCAAAATTATTTTTGTATTTTTTTTATGTGTATGGAGATCAATTGTTCCTTCTAGTTCTTTTTGTATTTAAACCATAGCTGTTCATTTCAAGTTGTTGGAGGGATAATACTGCTGATGAATGAGTATTTAGTCTGTCACATAAAAGATTAGCTTTAAAGAAAATGAAGCAAAGAAAATTACAGTGGCAAAGGTTTCTAAATTACACTTGCACAGGAAGATGTTCATGATAAGGAAGTAGTTAAATAGTTCCATTTGGAAAGAAACTGCAAGCTGTGGCCTACACTTTATGTGTCAGCATAATGAGAAAACAATTGATTCATAAGGTTAGTGGAGCATTGTAGGTGCTAACAAAATAGAAAATCTAACAGATAAATTAAAGCAGTGAATCCTTTCAGTGAATCAATCTCTTCTTATGGAGAAAGAAATGAAGCTGTCTAAAGAAGGGTGTGGAATTCCAAGAAGTAAGCAGCCAGAAAGTCAATTTACCACTGAAGCTGGTAAATCTAGTCTACCTTTTCCCTCCTTTTCTTATTAAAGCATGTTAAACAAAAACTCCAGTTTATCAAAGTCTTTTTATCAATTTCATGGGCCCTGATATTGATGGCCACAGCATTTGAAGATTTCCACTTGGAATTTATGAAGAGTACATGGTAAAGCATATAAATTAATGAAGGAAGGGAAAGAGCGAAAAATGGATACATTGTGTATTAGTGGAACTAAAAGAAAAGGAAAGGCTCTGATCTGAAAGTTTTCTGCTATGGTCTAATAGAGGGGAGTTCATGAACTTTTTTTTTTTTTACAACCGTGTAATCTCTTGCTTCAGGCTGGGATTAAGATGACTGAAGGGAGCTGAGCATTTACTGCCCGGATGCCCTTCCTGATGCCTACATGGAGTTCACAGCAAATATTTTCTTTCTGATAGAGATGTGGAAATAAAAATGTAGATTTAATTAAAAAATGAAATATAATAAAATGTGTAAATTGGAATATTCTATATAATTGTGAGTGTATAAACATAAAAATTCATATGTAGATGATAATTGCATACTCCCCAATGAATCGTAGTAATAAAAATAAATACATACAGAAACAACCAAGAGTACTAGAGAAGTGTGTGGAATTACACTAATGGGAAACATGAAAATCAGTTGCCTGACAGAATGGTATGTTCTATGTAGAGAGAGCAATTAAATCAAGTTTCAGATACGGAGAAAAGGGCTGGATAAGAAGAGTTCAGCAAAGGTAATAAAATTAAGCATAAAAATGATTCAGTGATTTGGAATGAAACTGATATAAATGAATGTTTCAAGACCTATTCTAGAGATTTGGATGGGAAGGATAGTAATATATCAAAGGGTGGAATTGAAAAAAGTTATACGTGTCAAGAACAATTATGAAAAGGAATTTATAAATGCTGTTAAAACGTTGAAAAATGGTAATGTTGAAGATATAGATCAGCGGTTCTCAACCTTTGTGGCGCGGAGGCCCAGTTGGATGGGAGGGGGGACATGTGAGTGGTGGACTGACACAAGCGTGTGCACACACAACCCTTGTACAAATCGTGGGCCAGCACACATGTGCGCAGCCCAATTTGTATAAACGGAGGGTCGGTGTGCATGTGCCTGTGCCCGCTAGCCATCCCTTGTGCAAATTGATAGCAGTGTTCTAATATCTCAGGGGTTGCCACAAAGAAGAGGGAGTCAAACTATTCTCCAAAGCACCTGAGGGCAGGACAAGAAGCAACGGATGGAAACTAATGAAAGAGAGAAGCAACCTAGAACTAAGGAGAAATTTCCTGAGAGTTAGAACAATTAACCAGTGGAAGAACCTGCCTCCAGAAGTTGTAAATGTTCCAACACTGGAAGTTTTTAAGAAGAGACTGGACAGTCATTTGTCTGCAATGGTATAGGGCACGGGTCAGCAACCCGTGGCTCCGGAGCCACATGTGGCTCTTTGAGCCTTCTCCTGCGGCTCTCAGCTTCTCTCTCTCTCTCTCTCTCTCTCTCTCTCTCTGTGTGTGTGTAAAAAAGAGAGTGGCCTCACGCTGTTCTCGGACAAGCTGACAAGCTTATTGGGCGGGGCTCCTGCCTTTGCTGCATCTTAGCAGGAAGCAGGAAGCAGCAGAAAGCAGCAGCTCTCTCTCTCCCCCTCTCTTTCTCTCACTGAGTGGGGGAAGAGGACTGGCAGACCAAGGGCAGGAGAGAGCCAGCCCAATAAGAATGTGTGTCAGCTTGTCGGAGAACAGCGTGAAGCCAGCTTGCCAGGTGAGCAGAAGATCGGAGAGAGAGGGAGGGAGGGAGGGAGAGAGAGAGAGAAAGAGAGAGAGAGAACTCATGCACAGCAGCCTCTATTTCTTTTTAATTAAACTCTTCAATCAAGTCCCCCCCCCCTCGCATGCGCATGTTTTGTGGCTCCCAGTGTTTTCTTTTCTCTGGGAAACGGGTCCGAGTGTTTAAGGTTGCTGACCCCTGGTATAGGGTTTCCTGCCTGGACAGGGGGTAGGGCTAGAGGACCTCCAACTCTGTTGTTGTTGTTGTTGTTGTTGTTATGTTGAGCTCTGGCCAGGCACTCCTGCGGCCCAATTTCAAATAGGCCACGGCCTGGTAGTGAGTTACAGCCCATGACTTGGGGACTCCTGATATAACTGTATAACTACAAAAAGGATAAAATATGGATGTCATTTGCTTATGAGCTGGCTTTGAGACTTGTTTAATATATATTAAATACTAAATCCATTGCCTGGCAATTTGGGGAATGTGATTGTTATTTTATGCACAAATTAATTAAGCCTAGAATTAGAGTTATAAATCATGGTGGTCATAAAGTGGATCACCACATGACCGCACCCTATTTTACGACCTTTTCTGCAGCAGTCATTAAGCAAAACAGTGATCATTAAATGAATCCATTTTATTGAATGTCTATTTTTTGCAAGAAATCAGAAGTAAATGTTGGAAACCAGTAAAAAAAACACTGAAAATTGCAGTCATGTTACTGCAGGACACTGCAAATGGCTGTAAATGCGAGCTGGTTGCCAGGCCCATAATCTACTCATGTGATTGTAACATGTGTGTGTGTGTGTGTGTGTGTGCAGCTATCGGAACTCCAGAATTGGGTCATATCTTTTTGTGGGTCCATTGTAACTTTGAACGGTCACTAAGAACTCAACTTCTTGCATTATGGTTGACTTTAATTCTGATAAAACAGAATTAGTAACTCATTTTGTCAGTTATGAATTGGATGACACAAAGGATTGACATTTTTCAAGTTAGTGACTTGTTCTACCATGTAAAATATTTATTACTTACAGAACTTTTGGGGGCTGTACCATTTCAACTCAAGCTTGTGCATTCTTTTTTATGTCTTGCTCTATTTGCACACAGGATTACTAATAAAGAAGAAGCTGTTCTATTTGTCTCATAATGTTTTTTGTAGCTGCTTTGATCTCTCCACCAAGGAGAGACCTACAGTTTCCCAATATCTTTTCCCCAAACTATTGTTATTACTACTGTTGCTAAAATGCAACTGCTAATCAGTTTTCCAGACTGCTGAATGTTAAGAACAACTATCAGAGAAGCTGCTGAGATAGGACTGCCATGTCTGGGATGCAAAAGAAAACTCTACACAAATTGCACTTTGAATTGTAATTGTTGATGTTCTGTCAGCTAAATACAGGCTACATGAAAGCACTTGTTGTATGGAAGAACCCAGACTAAGGTGGAATGCGGCCAGATTCTTCAGTTCACCCCTGCATTTATGCTTATCTTAATTTTCATTATGCAAAAGTGTCAGTGAGGTCAGTGCCTGCTAAGTTCAAAGACTGAAATGATTTGCAGCAGTAGAACAACTAGCAGTATAAGTACTACATGTATTGTTCATATAATTTCCCAGATTTTCCTATATTTTATAAGCCAGTTGCATATGGCAATGTTTATCTCGGTTATGTCCCATCTTCTTTTGCAATGCATTGCATGTGGAGGTACACTTGAAAAATTACAGCTGTTGTACTTGGTACAAAATGTAGTAAATGTAGCAAAGTAGCAATTAGGCTCCTAATCAGTACAAGATCCAAAGAGTGTGTGATGCCTACACTGAAAGACCTAGATTGATGCTTTCACAATTTAAGTGGTGGCATTGGCACTGATCTTTGAAATTCTAAATAGTCTAAGAGACTATCTTTCTTTGTAAGCATCATCAAGACAGCCATCTCAGAGATGTTCCTGCTGTCTGAAACTTCTGGTTTTGGATTGAGATTTTTTTCTGCGTTGCTCCAGGCTACCTTTGATCGCATTTGCATATTCAGGAAATCTATAATGACATGTCTCATTTGCTAGGCTTTCCAATTTTATATTAATTTGGTTCATTCTAACTTGTATTTAAACATTTATTGTCTGTTGGCTACCTAGGACTGGCCAAAGCAGAAAGGGAGAATGTATTGTTTTAAAGAATCTCATGATATGTAAAATGTATATTGTACAACCTTTCAATATTTAAAATTAAGACTGTTATGCATTCATAGTAGAGTTGTTTATATTGTGACTAATCTAACCTATTCCTCCACCCAATCTATTTCTTTATGATAATTACATTTTTTTCTCTGTTGTGGGTACGTGTAAAAGAAATCATTAATCATTAAGTTTGGGATATTTTTTCTTCTGTATCGTGATCCCAGTTTGGATTGGATCACCATGCATTGAGTAAATTGGAAGAAGATGCAGTATTTTACATATTGCATAATGTGCGTTCAGGATGACAAATGCAGTTAGCAAATTAAACCATTCTAGAAAAAAATATTTGAATGATGAGCAAGAGGCATCTGTGGATGATTTTTATTTATATTTAGATGTTCCAGATTAGGACTGAAATATTCTTTTATTTTTCTTTACAACTCAATAGAATGTTGAATCTCTGTCAGTAGGGCAATTCTTCAAAAAATCAACAGAATGGATTTGCTGTCTCTGGGGAAAAAACCGTAATAAAAGGATCAAGCTTGAAAATGAAATGGAAATATTCAGGCAGGGGCTGGAGAAAAAAAAATCCTGAAATTTCCCTCAATGCATCTTTATGGGAGATGCTATTGGAGAGTAGCTCAAAATACTGGGGACGGCTTCATTATAGCCACTCCTGTCTCCTGATTACATGACGATCCAGAGTGAAGTTTATGCTCTGTGCTTTCAATTGCACATACATCCCAACATAGCTCTACAGACACAATAGGAAAGGAGAAACACAGAGACACTCATAGACATAGGCAACTTTGTTATGAAGAAGACAAATACCTCGATTGGCCACGACTGGTAAAAGGAATGGAAAGAATTCTACAAACTATGCTCTGCATGCTTTCCCTATTTTTTTGTTAGTTTATTTTTAGATTAGAGGAGCTACCAGTAGCCATAAATAATATCTCTTTTGAGAAAGTAAAAGTTATCTATTTTTTATTGTCTTTATGTCACTGAAAGAATTTTATGGAAGAATATTGTGAGACAGCCAAATAGCAGCTTTGAACTACACATCCATTTGTCTAAACTACAGGCAGTCCTCAACTCAGAACCACAACTGAGCCCAAAGTTTCTGTTGCCAAGCGAAACATTTGTTAAGTGAATTTTCCCCATTTTACGACCTTTCTTGCCACAGTTGTTAAGTGAATCACTGCAGTTAAGTTAGTAATGCGGTTGTTAAGGGAATTTGGCTTCCCTATTCACTTTGCTTATAAGAAGATCGCAAAATTTGACCCATCATTACTATGAGTCAGGTGCCAAGCATCCGAATTTCGATCATGTGACCATGCGAATGCTGAAATGGCCGTAAGTGTGAAAAATGGTCATAAGTCACTTTTTTCTGTGGTATAACTTTGAATGGTCACTAAATGAACTGTTGTAAGTCAAGGACTACCTGTATTGTATTGTCTATCCTGACATAAATCTGTATCTGTCTGAAAATGCAGACTGGTTTCCTCAGGTGAATTAGTTCTGATATTGTTTCAAATTTCCAAATCCCGGAGTTGATGGGAGGGAATTTGGCTGGTTAGACAGTGGCTGGTAAGGGGAGTTGCACTGTTCATATGAAATGTATCCATAATGATCTAATAAGCCCCGTTCTGCCTTTGTAATTTTCTCATTGAATAATTGGCATATAATGCTGTGATTGATGCCAAATAAAGTAATGTTGCCCTGGTAAGAGTTATTATTGCCTTCTTCTTCTTCTTTTTTTTAAGTATCCAGAGATTGGAAAAAAGAGTGAGTTGTTGCCTTGGTAGTACAATGTGTCATCAGTTCTATAAATATCCATCTTATTTAATTCACTTGTATAACTTTTTCACTTTTGTGTTTTCATCATATGGCACTTCAAAACCACATATGCTAAATACTTGCTGTTCTTTTTTATAAAAGCTACTGCAGGAAAATGTGAATTTCCATATGGAGCATTTTAGCTTACTTTTATCTGAGTTTTATGATAGTATTTGGAGGCCAAGGTAGGTGAAACTGGTGGTTAAGCATTTAACAACTGGGACATATAATAGTTCATAACGTTTATTAGATAAGAGTTTTGACAGGTTTTTTTGAAGACTGTTTCAAATTCAGTCTTGAGAGACTGGCTCCACCTAGTGTTTTACTAAAATTAAGCTTGTTGAATTACAGTTTTCAAGAGTAAAGATAAAGAATGGGAAACAATCATGCATCCAAACCTAATGATTGCACTCATTTTTGATTGGTGTCTCTCTCTGAGTATTATCTATACGATATTGTGCTGTTAAGTGTGAAATGGTATTATGTATTCATCCAATTAAATATTTTCACTTTTTCAAATATCAGTAATACTCAAATGATCAAATGTTCCGATTATTCCTATTATTATTTGCCCACCATTTTCGCTTCTCTTGCATTTTGCCCATCAATTTTATTCAGTTTCATAGAACTGAATAAGCCTTAGAACAGGAATGGCAACATTTGAGAGGTTGGGGATTGAGATTCTGCAAAGGAGAATAGGCAGCCATCTTCTTATGTGTTATTGACATTGATGTCATTGGTGGTAAGATTATGAGAGGCAACTATTCTGGCCCTACTCTTAACTTCTCCCCGGATTATAAAAATGATTTAAATCATACTGCCAAAATTTGACAAAAAAAAATGCTGCTGAATATTGGTGATTGTGCTGAACCTGTATATATATAATGATGATGATTTATAAAATTTCATGTGCTGCCTCTCAGTGATTCTGGGAGCCTCCAACAAGCCAACAAATACAAATTGCAATATATAGGGCTGCAAAGAACCAGTAAATTGCAGATTGCATATTCTTGCTGTAGAAATGATTGCAATTGAAAAGTTTCCACCCAGTCACCTTATATGGGAGATGGGCAACAGAAAAATTTAATATATATATAAATATATAATTTTGAAGAATTTTTATGGAATATATTTTTGCACCATTTTATTATAAGATGACAAATGAGTGTGTGTAAGTGTTCTGTTGTGCAGTGGGCACTCATCTCTCCAATGAATTGCCTTCTTTCTTTCTTATCTTCTTTCAGCTTTACTCCAGTTATACTCATTTGTGCCTCACTTTATATACTTGTGTTGTAATCATAATCTTTCTTCTAATATTACTAATCAGATTGTGTAATGTTAATGTTAAAGAGTTGTAGATGGTGTTCAGATTCTTTCTGCTAGTATGTTAGAAGGAAAATCTAATAATTCAGACTTTTATTTTCATTTTGTCATATAGTCATAGAAATTTACCTATCACCATGAAATCTATCTATCTACTCTACAATCTCTTTATTAACTTTATTATTGGATGTCCAATTTCTTTTGAAAAATAAAAGATTTTTGTTGTTGGTTTAAAACTTCAGATTCAGAAATGTGTGCCTTAACTTGTGTCTTAATTTATGAGCCAAATTTAGGGTTTTAGTTTCTATATATTTTAAAAATTCAATAGACTACATGAATGTGTGTGAAGCATTCTGGAAGTTGATGTCTCTACACCTTAAAGTTGCCAAGGTTAAGAAACATCTAGTACAATCACCTATCCATGCTGGAATCTATCATAGTTTCTCAACCTTGTCTACTTTAAGATGTATGGACTTCAACTCCCAGAATTCGTCAGCCAATCTGGCTGGCTGAGGAATTCTGGGAGTTGAAGTCTACACAACTTGAGATGGTCAAAGTTGAGAAACATTGTACTAATTCATTATCCCAAAGCGAGAGCCATCCATCTTTTATTTAAACATTTCTAGCAAAGCATGTACAATAATAGTTGAAAAGCTCTTACAGTCAGGAAGGCTTTCCTGAAATCAGGCTAAAATCACTCCGGTGTGTTTCTAGTCTTGTTTTGTTTTTGAATCAATTCAAATAAGCTGAGGAGAATTATCATAATTCCCCAAAGCCTTCTTTTCTCCAGGTTGAACATAACCAGCACCTCTTGATTTTTTTCCTTCCAGGACATTTAATATTTTGATTGTTCTCCTTTGAACTTGTTCCAGTTCATCAGTATTTTCTCCTAATAGTTAACCCATCCCTTCCTTTTTCTTTCCACTTGTATGGCGGCATTCATTAAGTTGCCATTCATCACTGAACAATGAAAATACATTTTATTAACAGGATCAGAGACTGACTTGTATTCTTATCATACCTCAAACTTGCCCAGGCTACAAGTAACCTGAAAAAAAGAGTTTGTTTTATATTTGACAATCTGTTGGACACAAAAACTTAGGTGTGCCCTTAGATTTAACAAACCAAACTTTAAATGTATTTTATTAAGAGGAAGAAGATATCCTTGAATGTGAGCAATTTATTTATTTATGTAATGGATTTAATGGCTTTAATTCCAGGAGAAAAGGAGATTGTTCAAGGAAAATTGGCATGTTATATTCTTGAAATGAATTTTGCATAAGCCTGAAAAAAACCCACCAGCATGAGATACACTGGGTTGCAAGAGAGTAAAAGACCCAAAATCATTCATTGTGCTTCATTGTCAAGAGGAAAGCCAGTCCAACTAGATCAACAGAGTTTTTGACTTCCAGCAGAAATGATAAGGGGGACAGAAAATTCCTAACACCTCCGTAGCTTTAATTCATAAACAGGACTTTAGTGGGGAGAAAAGTCAATTCTGTATGCTTAACCTCTGCCCACTTACAATTTAAATAATGTATGTATTACCAAGTGAATATTTTCTCCTCTATACATATATTCAAAATCTATGAAAGGTTATGCTAATTTTATTCCATTGGAGAAAATATTGCATGAATCATAATCACAAACACCAACTCTATATATTTAATCTGTGGAAACCTGTGGTATCTTTGCTGTAACTAGTGGGTAAATTCATTTGCCCTATTGCATTGAAAGAGCATTAATTGTGTCCTTCTGTACTCAAGAATTTTTGGCAACTCGTGTTTGGATGACTAATTTTAAAATGTGGTAGATGTTTACTGTTGTAAGGAAAGCATTATTGCTAACATCTAAGAGCAAAGCAGATCTCTTATGAGTCATCTATGCCTTTGAAAGTAGCACAAAACGAAAAATATTGACAAAAATAGCACAGGCTTTTCTAAGGTATGCATTTCAGCCTTTGGAGAAGAGGGTGAGGATGGATGGTAATAGCTGTGCTTTTAAATAAGAGCTAAATAAGAACAGTACGTTAAGAAACCCATAATACTGGCCTTCCTTCTTCAAAAGGAGAAGAGGAAATGGAAAAGGTTGTATGCTTTGTGTATTACTCTATTAAATTCCCAAATCTTAATATACAAAAGGTGGAAGTAGAATTGTGTGTAACAGGAGTTACACACAAAATGCAGTGTACTAATCAACAACCTAATAACCCCCAAAACCCCCCAATATTTGTATAAGTATACTTTATATGCAAAACATAATATTTTTAATAGTATTCTGTTCTAATATTTGAAAATGATCCTTTCCCTAACTGGTATTCTAGAGGCAGTTATTTTCTGCTTCTTTAAAGAGCCTTTTGCTTATTCTTTTCCAGTATAATCCTGTTTTTCCAGCAAAAGGCATCACACAAAATTAATAACAGGATTTGACAAATTTCCACGAATCAGGTAGCTCAGTATACAATAATAGTGCACACTGTTCTCTTTTCTGAAAATCTGATTTTTAAAAATGAAAATGGACAGTGCACTTCAAAACCTTAAAGAGGCAACATTTACTAACATTTATCTTAACTTTATTAAAATTTGCAGCTCTCTTTAAAATGGATAAAAATAATATAAAAGGAATGGAAATACAGTACTTGTAATAGTAGAAAGACAATTCTCCTTAAAAATAGTAAAGATAGAAGATAGAGAAACCCCAAAGTGCCATGGGCAGTGGTGGGATTCAGCCGGTTTACACTACTTCGGCAGAACCGGTAGCTAATTTTTTGTTGCCCAGGCCCAGAATGGATTTCCGGAAGCCGCATCCACACAGAGAACCGGTTGTTCACATATTTGAATCCCACCACTGGCCAAGGGGTATAGCTTCAGGGATCTGCATCTAATGGAAAGAGTTGGCTAAAATTAAGGAGTTTTAGTTATGCTTTCTCTTAGGTCACCATTAAAGCTTTATAATGAAATTTAAAACAAAAAAGTATGCTTTTTCATATACTGTTCTGCCACATACAATATATGTTATAGTCATACTGCCCTAAAAGGGTATGAAATATGTAATATGTAAGTTAGGGATCCCAAACTCTAAACTTCAACTTTTAGTCAGTTCTCGTTTTGCAGAAAGTAAACTGATAATGATATTCCAAGTAAATGAATTAGCAAGAAAATATAATCCATTAGTAAAATATCACTTTTGTTTTCTGCAATCCCAAATGCTCTACCTCTTCTTTTCCGGTCCCCTCCTTATTTATTTATTTGTTCTACATCCGCTACAATCATAATACTATTAGCAATAGCAATAGCATTTAGACTTAAATACTGCTCCATAGTGTTTTACAGCATTCTCTGGGCAGTTTACAATGCCAGCATATTGTAATATTTATATTTATATGTATTTATATGTAAGGGTGTAGTATATACACATATGTTGTATATAGCATGTTTATATGTGTGTTATGTATGTGTACACATTTGAGAGCAGGCAACAGAATTTCATTTTTAATGTGTGCCAGTGTGCCCACACTAAAAAATAACTATAAAGATTATCTTTTTAAATCTGGGTCCTTATTTTACCGACCTTGGAAGGATGGAAGGCTGAATCAACCTTGAGTCCCATCAGGATCGAATTCCAGTCTGTGTAGGCAGAGTTTGCCTGCAATACTGCATTCTAACCACTGTGCCATCAGTGGTAGTTCACAGGAATGAAACATAACAAAATAAAATATCCACATTACATGTATAAAGACCAGACCTATAGGACAGTTATCCTTTATAGGTGTCATGCATTACCATAAGCCTTTCAAAATAGCTTTGCTTTCACTAATTTCTGGAAGGCCAGAACACCAGTTCAGATGGAAGACTATTTGAAAGATAGGCTTTGCTATCAGAAAATAGCATGGTACGTACCTTGCAGAAACTTTTGGCAGTTTCTTCTGGGATGAAAGAGTTAAGTATATCAATTCCATGAAGAAGCTTCAGTGTCAAGCCAGACATGTCTGTTTAGATAACAACTAGCATCTTAAATTGAATTTGAAAGCTAATTGGAAGCCAGTGTGGGGCTTGGAGCACACGGGTAAACATTGGTGATGGCAGTGCCAGTGCATTCTGTACTAGTTGAAGCTTCTGGACTATTTTCAAAGATAGCATATTACCATGTGCAAGATGAAAGCTTATGTTATTGTTCTAAGGCTCTCCCAACTCAGGTAGGTTTGATGTGATTTCACACAACACTATAACATCTTAGGATTGGGATGCTGTTTGACATTTTTAGTGATAGTTGTATCAGTTCAGAACACTCAAAATTGTCCTCTGTCAGAAAGCAGTTGCCTGAGAGTTTTGTTCCTATGGCAACATATTACCTTTATTTGCTTAATGAAGGATCATGTTAGGTTAGGTTTCCTTTGAATAACCAGCCCAAGCCTCCTCTGAGATGTCATATTTTTGTTGTTAGTTGCGAAGTCGTGTCTGACCCATTGCAACCCCATGGACAATGTTCCTCCAGGTCTTCCTGTCCTCTACCATCTTCTGAAGTCCATTTAAGCTCACTCCTACTGCTTCAGTGACTCCATCCAGCCACCTTCATTCTCTGTCGTTCCCTTCTTCTATTGCCCTCAATCTTTCCCAGCATTAGGCTCTTCTCTGAGTCCTTCCTACTTCCTCCAGTGAGTCCTGGCCAAAGTATTTGAGTTTCAACTTCAGGATCTGGCCTTCTAAAGAGCAGTTGGGGTTGATCTCTTCTAGGATTGACCGGTTTGAACACCTTGCAGTCCAAGGGACTCGCAGGAGTCTTCTCCAACACCATGGTTCAAAGGCCTCAGTTCTTTTGCTCAGCCTTTCTTATAGTCCAACTTTCACAGCCATACATTGCAACTGGGAAAACTATGGCCTTGACTATACGCACTTTTGTTGGCAGGGTGATGTCTCTGCTTTTTAGAATGCTGTCTAGATTTGCCATAGCTTTCCTCCCCAGGAGCAAGCGTCTTTTAATTTCTTGGCTGCAGTTCCCATCTGCGATGATCTTGGAGCCCAGGAAAATAAAATCTGTCACTACCTCCATTTCTTCCCCATCTATGGTTTAATTCAAAAGTTCAGATTCTTGGACATCAACCCTCCCTTCCCTGTGGCTACCTAACAGCAAGGTTTTGGGGAACTCAGCCCTTGTACTACCTGACTCCATTTTCATCTTTCCTTTCTCCTTGAACCAGCATCATCTGTCTTCATGAGAAACTGGAAAGCATTGTGCTCCTCTCTTTTTCTATCTGTAAGAAATGATAAACATGGCTCCTTGCAGATATTTTTATCCCCCTCTCCCTTTTCCTTCCTGAGCATTTCTGAGCAGAAGAATTTCTATTACTTCTTTGGCTAAAGTCAAAGAGGTTTCTCTGATTCTGGAGTTTTCCATCTGTCCACCCCTTCATCACCATCCTCACTCATTCACTCAACCACATACACATACACAAACATTTCTATACATGAGACAGTAGGAAGAGGGGAAAATCCAGCTCTTCTGCTTTTCTGTCTGTAATTTTCCTCAGTTGTGATCAATCCTCCTCCATTTTGCTTGGGGGGAATCTCCATGTTTCTTTCTTACGATTTACAGCAGCAGACAAAAGACATAGGTTTGACTTGTGCAAGTACTGAAATGTAGATATAGGTGTTAAGTGTCAAAGGCAGTTATATAATGATGACATTTGAACAGAGGCATGACCAAAGTTATCACAAGTTAACCTGGAAAAAAATCAGGGCAATTATCTTACTAATATCATTTGATCTCTCAGTTTTTTTTATCCAAATGTGGATGATGGTCAGAAGATAGGTAAAACTTCCTACTTTCTTGAGCCCCAACCCTAATTATCCCCTATCTAATCTGCCCAAGCTTATTCCATAGTCAAAAACTTAAAAAAAATAATTGTTGGATGTATTTATTCATATTAACAATGCTTAATTTCCCAAGAGTAGAATATCTGTACCTAAGGGCTGAATTGTGGATTCCTTGGTGCACTCTGAGCTTGGCTGTTTTCTTGCAAATGTTTCATTACTCTACTAGCCAACATCATCAATGATTTTACCTAGTTGGGTGATGAAATGCCTATAAGAAAATGATCAAGCTCAGTGAACACCCATAGTACTAATTCAATAATAATTTATTAAACTTATACATCATCTAACTCTCAATGACTCTGGGTGGCTCACAACAAACAAAGAAATTAAAATAAAAATCAATAAAACATAAAAGGTAAACATGACAAGCATGATGAAGTGAGGGCTTTCATTCTCTATTGCCAATGACCTGGGAGAGGAGCCAGTCTTCGCAGCCTTCTAAATAATGGCCAAGTGGGGGCTATCCAGATCTTGGGGAAAACCTTGTTCTAGAGGACAAGTGCTGCTAGAGAGAAAGCACACTTCCAGGGTCCTCGTAGACATTGTTTAAGTGAACAAGTCCGTGCACCAACCCTGCAGGATGGAATCAGTTGAGCAGATGATATGGATCTTTCAAGTAGCCAGGCCCTGTGCCATTGTTACGGTAGAATTAGTGGGGAAAGGTTGCAAAATATCCAGTCTAAATGTAATAATGGAAAATATACATAAAGGTCTGAAAGTTATGCTAGTCTCATCAGAAAAACCATTTGATTTAAAACAGAGATTAAAATTTAAAATCAACCAGATATAATATAGCTATATTTATATCATGTCCTGAAATCTATACACTGTTGTCATAATCCATCACATCATATTAAACTAAACTATTACCATATTTCTGGAATAGCAATATACTCTAAAAGGTGTAAGAGGAATTCATCCTCAAATTATAGAATCAATTGTCTCATTATAATAATAATTAAATTTTATGTTAAAAAAAACCTACTGTTCAACCAAAAAATAAGTACTGGGAAATGATGCATCTGCAAAACAACAGATGGTTTTCAAACAGTTCACGCTACTATTTATGACCGCTTTGTCTGCATCCATTAAATATAAAATTATATATATTCTATGTCAAATGTATAATTTTTATGCAACATTTGTTGACTTATAAGATCTCCTGATGCCATAGGCAGAAATGAATTTTGGAATCTAATTGAGGATTGCTTATTGCTGATGCTCATTAAAATGTATATGCTAATATTAGTCCCTCTATTGCATCTAATTCCCATTACATGCAAAATTATGTTTTTATTTTTTATTTCTATTTAACCTCAATATTTGCGAATAACCTGATTGGCAGGTTGGCAGCAAGGACCTCACAGATAAGAGATTTATGTGATGTGCAGATCTAGCATCCCAAACAATTCAGGATTGATAGACTAACCTTAAATCAGAACCTGTTTTCACTTACAGATGACACACATTTGGTACAATTAACATTGTGTTTTGAGGTCATGTGGAATATTCATCTACTCTTGCATGGGAGAGTATCTTATTTATCACATTGTGGTCTGTTTTGATGGATCCAATAATTTTCCCACATGTGATGTAATAAATGATACAGAAACTTTAGATTAGTGCAATTCAGATACTTTGGCATTCAAGCAAAATGTACGAATGGCTGTATTGCTCTTGTGGAATGAAGTTAAAGAAACATGTTAAAAGTTGGCAACTTTGAGGAATGGTAGACAACCTTTTCGGCCCTTTTTGGTGCATTGAAAGTCAAAGCCTTTTTGCTTATTAGTAAAATCTTTTTTTCTGCTGAGGGAATAATTATTTCGAGAAAGCCAGTAATATGTATGACAACCCAGTTTCGGTCTTGATCACAGGTATCAAACTCACCGCGTCACGTGACGTGTCATGACGTATTGTGACTTTTTTCACACTGCCGGAGCTGGGATGGGCGCGGCCTCTGCATGATGCAACCAGCCCGTGGGCCGGCAGTTTGACACCTCTGGTCTAGATCTTTCTTTCTTCTTCACTCTAGACTTATTTAGGAAAAACAGAATCCTAAATAGGTTTCTTCCAGAGAGAGCTGTCAGTCTAATTCTATAGAAGATATAATTGAGGAGGCCTGATTACCATATTATAGATTGCAATAGACAGAAGGAGTTGAGGATGGTGTTCATAGCAGCAGTTAAACATTTTTTACAATGCTTTTGGCATGTTGAACAGTTTGCAGCCTATCCATGGAGGCAGTCTACAAATGGAATGAAGTAAGTTCACACTAATTAGAAAATTTCATATAAAAAAAATAAAATGCCATTAATGTATGTATGTTCATGCACATATATTGAATATAATGTGAGAAAGATTGTGAGAAAGATTTTGAAACACAGGATGCTGCCTAGGGATCAGTCAGATAAAAAAAAGGCATAGTTTGCAAATGCATAATGGGCGGAGAAAGAAAGAAGAGACCCCGCCTAACCTCTCAGGCTGTTGTACTATCAGACTTTCAAGACTGATGTCAACCTTCCCTG
>NW_015388759.1:342259-345920 GCF_001527695.2 Protobothrops mucrosquamatus
CATGCACATATATTGAATATAATGTGAGAAAGATTGTGAGAAAGATTTTGAAACACAGGATGCTGCCTAGGGATCAGTCAGATAAAAAAAAGGCATAGTTTGCAAATGCATAATGGGCGGAGAAAGAAAGAAGAGACCCCGCCTAACCTCTCAGGCTGTTGTACTATCAGACTTTCAAGACTGATGTCAACCTTCCCTGGTATGCAGGAAAGGAAAACAAAGACCCAGAGGAGCTAATTCTACTTTATTATAAGGCCACATAAAATAATCTTGCAAATAAAACATTTTGTTATTGAAAATTAAAACTACAATCTTCAAATATATTGTTTGGTATATAAATGTAAAATTAACAGACTCCCAGAAGTTGGCAATTAAATTATCAAAGCATATTTATCATTTGAATTTTGAAATGATTCCTGTTTAACTTAGTTGTTAGTCTTAATTTCTGTAGTTATGTATTGCAGAAATGCGGTAGGTTTGGATCTCATTTATTAAAACCATCATGGTCTAAAACTGTTTTTGACTGACTAATTTTTCAGGACTTAAAGTACTTTATAATGTGTATGCTTAAACTCTTGAATTGGTACATACAAATCCAGTCTATAAAATATAGGAAATACTTATTCATAAACTCATAAACTAATTATCAGTTGACTATGGCCATGTTTCTTCTCATCATACTGAGCATGAATGTGTATTTTCAAATATGCCCAATATAATATTTGGTTCTGTGAATATATAATTGGCAATTGCAATTAGGGTTTTGGGAGAATTGATCAATATATTGAAGAATGCCAGTAGTGCTCAGTTTTAAAAAATAATTTTAAAAGGTATTCAAGCATGAGGTACTCACTCTGATAAGACTGCAGTGAACAAATCTTCACTGTAAAAATAAATAAACAGCATTTGACTTTTTAAATGAAAGTTCCAGAAAATTTATAAAGACTAAAAATCAATTAATGAACAGAAAATAGATAATACAAGAAAATAATTTTGTGATTTATTAAATTTTGCGATCTTATATATTATAGCATTTTCTAAATACATTCTTACATATTTAAAATAACATCTAATTCATTGCTGATTTTGGTGTAGAATGCAAATTTTATATGTAATGAAATATATAGGCTAAGATTAGACTGTATTTGGCATTTTTATTCACATACTGAGTCCTTCCCAAGAACCTTGGATATGCAGATGTTGTTGATGGTGCTAAGGATATCATTGCAGGATGTAAACTGTTGCAAGTAAAGCTGCCTTTTGCAATTGACTGGTGGTGAATTTGTCAATTCACATAGTACTCCAATTGTTTTAGGATTGTGCCTATTATTGTTGTACTATCTTATTATTATTACTGTACTACTTGAAAACGAGAAAAACTATGACCAGGCAATTATCAAAATAGAATCTGTGCATCAAATTTGTGAATCAAAATTTGTGCAGCCTGTACACAGGTACAAATCTTCATGTACTATTTCTAGTTTTTGTAAAATTGTCATCTATACAAGGTTTCATAGTCTCAAAAATCAGGCATTTTATATCAGACATTATTAACTTTAGTGAAAGAGGGTGAACTTGTAGAATAGGCGGCTTCCTTTGCTAGCCATCTCTATGGGATGAGCTGTATATGTGTACTTAAAGTATATTTGAAATGTTCCACATCTATGAATAACAAATCCATTATCATTTTTCTGTTTCTACCAGCAGTTCCCAATGCTTCAAAATGTCCATGGAGTCCAAAACTGTAGAGTTGAACAGAGATACCATCTAACTAGTTGGGGGTGATTTGGAGGTTTGATAAGGTATATTTTGAGGCCAGCTTAGACTTCACTTTGTTTTTGTTTGATGAGTATGTTAGGTGAGGGATTTATGCATTTATTTCTTGTCTCCTTTTGTTTGCACATTATTGTTTTATTTGTAAGCTGTTCTGACAGCATCTAATGCAGAATGGCCTAGAAATATTATATATAAATGCATAAATAAAAATATATTTTCTTTAGGTCCTGCAGTTTCTCACTGGAAAGTTCTCCCAGTTCTTCAGAGCAGATTTGTGGGAGAGGTCATATAAACTGAAACTGACAGGGAATCTCTAAAAATTAAATCCTCATCCATTCCCTTGGCAGGATTCACACTGTGGATAAGAAGCCTTCAGAGGACAGAAGTTTCTATTGCAGGAACAAACCTGAGTTTCAAATCAAAATGTTTTTTATAGAAATATTTGGGCAAAATAATAATGCCTGTGCTGAAAGACCTGCCTTGGCTCTCAGTTGTTAGCAGATACATTTAAGGTGTTGATACTGACTTTTAAAGCCAGGACCTGACTATCTAAGGATGCACATTCCTTGTTATGTACTTGCCAAGGTAAGATTGGTGGGAAAGGGTGTCTTGAAGATGTACTTTTGTTAGTGTTCATGTTTCAGGCATTGAGGAGAGAGCTTCCCCCCCCCTTGGCTATTGCATCTAACACTCTCTCAACATTTAAAGAATTTGTACAATGCTTTTCCTTTGCCAGGCTTTATTGGGTAATTTTATTACTTATGTCAGGGGTGTCAAACTCAATTTCATTGAGGGCCGCATCAGCATTGCGGTTGCCCTCGGGGGGCCGGGTGGGTGTGGCCAGGGTGGGTGCAGCCTACTGGGTGGGCGTGGATGAAGTGGGTATGGCCTACTGGGTGGGCGTGGCCAGCTCTACATCATTCGCGTCAAGGGTGCCTGTGGGGGCCTGGGCAGAAGTGGGACAGATCTGAGGGTCTCTGGCAGAAGGGGGTGGGACCAGGGCAAGTGCCAAGGCATGGTCCACTGGAAGAGCCTCACTGTTCCTCTCAGGTCATGCGAGGGGGGAGGCTGGATGGTGCTGCGGGCTTCCCGGAGCCCTGGGCAGCAGAGGTCAAATGCCCAGCCTGGCTCTCAAGCACCCACAGCACCAAGCCCAGCTCCACTTCCCCAAGGGGGTGCCCAGCTGCATTTACCTCCTCCTCAAGGCTGCTGCTGCTGTGCTTGCTCTTACCCAGTTTGCTCATGATGAGTATGAGGGCAAAGTCAGAAGGAGGCCCATTCCCTCTCCGTGGGAGGAAACCCGGCTTTGTATCCAAAGCTTCCTTAGCAATAGGATGGGAGACCCCCAGGATAGGCCAGGAAGAGGGGGCAAGGGTTAGGATTAGGGTTAGGTGAAAGGGCAGCAGGGCAGGACTAAGGCAGGACTTCCCTCAGACCCTCCCTCTCCTTTCTTCTTTGCTTCCTTCCTTCCTAAGTACAGAGTGGTGGGAAAATATTTGAGATGAGGGAGGGAGAAAAACAGGCCAGGGCCAAGGCAGTGGGGGCCGTTCCCTCACTGTTTCCAGGATGGCTTCACGGGCCACATGAAACCACTTCATGGGCCATCCGGCCCCCGGGCCTTGTGTTTGATATGTCTGACTTATGTTATTGTTATTTTTGTTCACCAGAAGAGAAAGGTAAGGTATAAATCAAATAATAAACAAAAACAATACTTGGTACTTTATTAACTTTTGTACCAAGAGGAAATAGGAAGATTTCATTACATCAATGGACCCATGCTCATAGATACAACAGTAGAGACATTCTAAATATCTAAGTGAGCTGCACTGGCTGCCTGTGGCCTTCCGGGTGCGCTTCAAGGTGTTGATTATCATCTTTAAAGCGC
>NW_015388759.1:347484-349715 GCF_001527695.2 Protobothrops mucrosquamatus
GGGGTTTTGGTCCTTGTGCCTCTAACAAGGACGGCAATAGGCTGGGATAGAACAAATTGGTCCCACATTTGGGTCAAAACTCATACTGCATATTAGCTATTAATGTTAGTAGGTTCATACAGTTCTGTTATTGATCCAGTTAGGTATGTTGTAGTTTTATATATGACAATATTTAACTTTATTCTTAATAGGAGATTTCAGAATCTAACAATGTTCTTACAGTATTTAAAGATCCCTGTAAATCCCTTTGTCCAAAGGAAGTTCAGTTTACAAACATCTTGTTTGGCATAGCCCTGATCATTATAAATGGTCCCCTAGTTTCTAGAAGTTGACTTTTGAAAGGCATATTCTGAACATGGATCCTGCTTATAGTAATTAGTTCATAAATTGTTTGCCCTTTATAATGTAATCCTATCTATATGTCTGCTCAGACAGAAGTCTACTGAGCTCAGTGGCATTTATTTCCCATTAAGTAAATAGAGGATTGCAGTCTAAAAGGACACAATTATCATTTTTATTCCATCAGTAATATCAGACACTGGTGTCTTTCCAGTCTCAGACACTAGGAATTAGTAGGAAGATAATTTTACATGATTTATAATCTGTCAATTTTAGAAAAAAGTGAAAGAATATGATCATTCTTCACTCAAAGTCTTTCTGCAATCCCAACTTCTAGCAAGCTATGGAACAGTTTAGTCTTTCCTCCATATATTTAATCCACTTGTTCTAAAGATATTATATTGCCAAATAATGTATTTGGTAGTCCTCACCTAATGATCGTTCATTTAATGACTGTTCAAATGTATGATGGTATTGAAAAAAAGCGAAAAAAGTTCTCACATTTATAACTGTGGCAATGTTCCCATGTTCCACTGCTGTCATGTGATCTGAATTTGGGCTATGTATTTACAATGGTTGCAGTGTCCCAGGGTCATGTGATTGTTGTTTACAACCTTCCCAGGGGATTTCTGACAAGCAAAGTCCATGGGGAAAGCCAGATTCACTTAATGACTGTGGCAAAAAGGTCACAAAATTGGAAGTGACTCATTTAATGAGTGCCTTGTTTAGCAAAGGAAGTTCCAGTCTCAATTGTGGTCATAAATTGAGGAGTATTTTGAAGGAGTATTTCGAGATATACCAGATCATTTATGTATCAGTCCAGGCATATTGTCATTTTCAGAGGTCCTTTCCAGGTGTCTCTGGCAAAGGAAGTGAGGCAGGTGTTTATCACACAGAAGGCCTTTTAATTTGTGAATATTCAGGCACCCTGTCTGTTTTTTTAAAACCACAAGAAGTCCTCTTTTTATAAGCAGTTTTACATTTTTCTATTGAATATAATCTAAAATGCTCACTCTGCACTGAAATAATGAAAATGTTATAAGTTGTTGAATAGTGTTTTAAATTTGTTTCATCACATTTCAACTATTTATATTTTATTGTTTATTGTTAGCTGCCTTTGGTGTTGTCTGAACATAAAGGAGGAGGAGGAGAGAGGTTCTTGACATGGCAAGACTAACAGTGACAGATTTAGAAAGAGCTGAAAACTGTTTTCTTTTTGGGAGGAATGGTGGGACCGGTGTGCGTGAACGTCCTTAGCCTTCCCACCAAACTGTGGTTGCTTTTAGGATTTGTCAAAGAACAATGCAACCCAGTGATTCTCAAACGTTTCTTCACCACAGGTCCTCTTTAAATACTTTTTGTGGACCATGGCCACAGATCACCAAGGTTTAATTCAAGATTTAAATCATAACATTTCTCCAAGCTCCCCTTGACGGCATTACCCGACTACAGATTGAGAACCACTCTGTAACCAATCCAAGGAGTGTTAACATTAATTCAAGCTGAAATACATTTTTGAACATTCACAAAAGGAGTATATCTGATTTTTCTTGATTTTCTAATGTGTTACAATTCTCCATGTCTTAGGCTATCTCAGAAAAACTTTCATTCAGAGCTCAAGAAAACAACCAAAAGTGATCAGAGTGTGCAGAAGGAAGGGAAATCTGAGCACACTTATTTTCTGTTAGCAGAACTGCATTCACAAATATTAGAATTCTTACTAGAATTAAATTAATTTACATTATATTTAATTTTGTCGCATACAAATTCCAGTCCACTACCAATAATTTGATTGCTTCTCATTCAACTTTTATTATGTTCTGAACAGCTTTTAAATGGTATTTTGTTTTTGTTTTACTTGATAAAATGATTTATCAAACATATATTTTGCT
>NW_015388759.1:353608-357472 GCF_001527695.2 Protobothrops mucrosquamatus
CTGCATTCACAAATATTAGAATTCTTACTAGAATTAAATTAATTTACATTATATTTAATTTTGTCGCATACAAATTCCAGTCCACTACCAATAATTTGATTGCTTCTCATTCAACTTTTATTATGTTCTGAACAGCTTTTAAATGGTATTTTGTTTTTGTTTTACTTGATAAAATGATTTATCAAACATATATTTTGCTAAATTATAATTGACTCAAGGGAGCATATAATAAAATAAAACCACTGCACTCTCAGCAGATCAAAATAAAGTACAATAAATAAAACACAATACTAATAAATAAATAATCAATATCTAGCTCCAGATGGCCCTCAGTCAGTCCCCCATGTTAAAATCATTTATACCACTCAGCAATTTCAAACAATTTGCCCTCTAACCTGGATAGGAGATACAAGTGTCACATTCAATTCAAACTTCCATAGCATCAACAGAGAGACAGTATATTGGAATATTGCATCCAGTTCTGGTACACCGCAATACAAAAGAGATGCTGAGGCCCTAGAAAGAGTGCATAGAAAAGCAACAAAGGTAATAAGGGCCTGGAGGCTAAACCATATGATGAACGGCTAAGGGAATTAAGTATGTTTAGCCTAATAAAGAGAAGGCTTAGGGGTGACAAGATAGCTGTCTTCCAATACTGTCACAAGGAAGAGGGGGTTGATTTATTCTGCAAAGCACCTGTGGGTAGGACAAGAAGCAATGGATAGAAAGCTCGTCAGAGAAGCATCCAACCTGGAACTAAGGAGAAATTTCCTGATAGTGAGAACAATTAGTGGATCAGCATGCCTTGCAAAATTGTAGATGGTCCATCCCTGGAAATTTTTAAGAAAGACTGGACAACTATTTGTCCAGGATGGAATAAGGACTCTTGCCTTGGGCAGAGGGGTGGACTAGAAGACTTTCTAGGTTATTTTCCAGCACTAGGATTCTTTGATTCTATGATTCTGAGGTAATCTTCCTTACCCTCCAGACAATATAAGCCCATTGTGGAGCCAGGGATGAAAGCATGGCAGAATGGCTACATGGGTAAACCTTTAATACAGAAACAAATTTTATCCACATAAAGTAACCCAAACAATATTTCCAGGCTGGTAGAACTAAAAAAAATTGATCAACTATGTGAATTAATATTGGGGAATATGAGAAGCAATTATTATGAAACAGTGCAAGATATTTGGTAACTGCTGTACAATTATTTGCATAATCTGAATAGAGCTACTATGATTCTTTTTTGTTTGGCCTAGGGCAAGGGTAGGCAACCTTGGCTCTTTTATGACTCGTGGACTTCAACTCCCAGAATAGATAGAAAAGATAGAAAAATGTGGGGTAGACAGCACCAGCACCAGATGGATCCATAGCTGGCTGACCGGCCGTACTCAGCGTGTGGTCCTCAATGGAATCGCATCTACATGAGGAAAGTGTGTAGTGGGGTGCCCCAGGGCTCTGTTCTGGGCCCAGTGCTCTTCAACATCTTTATCAATGATTTGAATGAGGGGATAGATGGGGAACTCATCAAATTTGCAGACGACACCAAGCTGGCAGGAATAGCCAACACTCCAGAAGACAGGCTTAAAATACAGAAGCATCTGGACAGACTTGAACACTGGGCGCTATCTAACAAAATGAAATTTAATGGTGAAAAAAGCAAGGTTCTACATTTAGGCAAGAAAAACCAAATGCACAGATACAGTATAAGGGGTACCTTGCTCAATAGTAGTAACTGTGAGAGGGACCTCGGAGTCCTAGTGGACAATCACCTAAATATGAACCAACAGTGTGCTGCAGCTGCCAAAAAGGCCAACACAGTGTTAGGCTGCATTAACAGAGGGATAGAATCAAGATCACATGAAGTGTTAATACCACTTTACAATGCCTTGGTAAGGCCACACTTGGAATACTGCATTCAGTTTTGGTCACTGCGATGTAAAAAAGATGTTNGCAAGGAGAGAAGCAACCTAGAACTAAGGAGAAACTTCCTGACAGTTAGAACAATTAACCAGTGGAACAACCTGCCTCCAGAAGCGGTGAATGCTCCAACACTGGAGGTTTTTAAGAAGAGACTGGACAGCCATTTGTCTGAAATGGTATAGGGTTTCCTGCCTGAGCAGGGGGTTGGACTAGATGACCTCCAAGGTCCTTTCCAACTTTACTACTACTACTACTACTACTACTATTATTATTATATTATGCTGGCTCAGGAATTCTGCGAGTTGAAGTCCACGAGTCATAAAAGAGCCATGGTTGCCTACCCCTGGCCTAGGGAACTCATTTGAGTCAGATATAACACTCTTGTAACTACCATCTTCTAAAATTTTGGAATTTTAGCTCAGCTCTAGCTTAAGTTCTTGTTCTCAGTCTTTCTCATCTGGGAACAGTAATGTGAAGCTACCTTAGGGAAATCACTGTAACCTACTTTGAAAGAAAGAAGTATTGATGTACTAATGGACTTCTAGCCAACACAAACATCATATTCTTTGTTCTATGCAGGTTCTCGTTTGCCATCTTTGACAAAAATGCACAACGTTATCAATGTTGTCTTTTTTAGTGACAGAAAATGAAAGCTGTCAACTGCTTTTGCAGGTGTGCAAGACTGGACAAAGTGGTGGTGGTATCTCTGGCTCCTCATTTACAATCTGTTCTGTGACTTCCTGGGCGTTTGCACATCCCATTTCTTAGCACACTGCAGGAGAGACACTTGTATTATCCAGAGAGGAAATATACAAAACAAAGCAGTGGACTATTGGACTACGCCCTCTGGGAGGTGCAGAGATGGAAGAAGGATTTTTTTTTTTACCTCTGCCTGCATACTCTGTCCTTCTTGCTGGATGATGTTAAACACTGAAGTAGTTGAGTCAATCCCCCATTTCCCCACCCTAGGCTACAGTGGTTGAGAAAATTAGGTGATTCTTCATTATTAATTCTATATTGCACTATCCAGAGTTGCAGGCAGAAGAGAACGCTTGTCCTTTCCTTCTTTAGCCAATAAGATGGTCCAATCCTGTCTTAGGTGGTCAGGCCAGGAGGACAAGAAGGGTGTCAAAGCTGCCCTTGCTTTCTTGTTTTCACATTTGCTGCAGTGGCAAAGCGTACAATAAAAGAGCAGCTGGAAGAGACAAACCTGGAGATCTTCTGGATGGAGCATCTCCCCCCCCCCCCGCCACTCTTTCCCACTCTCCGATGAAGAGATGACAAATAACTGTTATCGGTGTTACTCAACTGGTTGCTTTTCCTTCAAAACAAAGTAGAAGCGGCTAACGCCGTTTCGCAAATGCAAACATAATGCCATGTATAGTAAGGCCTGGCAGTCCGTCTTTTTGATAATTAAATGTGTACAGCATCCGGTTCTAAGTAAAAGAACTGGTTTTCTACTTTAAAAAAAAAAACAACTGGCCGGATGTAGCTCCTACCTCGTTTAGGTCGGTCGGGGGGTCTTAGAAGCGCTTGCACATTTCTGATTTGCTGAAAATTGCGGAGGGCTCGTCCTGGGCAGAGCCCGGCTGTGCTGCTGCTGCCGCCGCCGCTGCTGACGCGTGGCTCTGCTGCAGCTGCTGCACGTCCTTGTGACGCGCTGGAACAGACTTCGATCCCGGGTCCGGGTTCTGCGGCTGCGGCTTTTTGATAAGGTACGCAGACCTCCCTTCTCGCCTTTTTTGCTTGGGGGTTGCCCTGCAGTTCGGGGAAATCTCTTGCGTAAAGTAGATTTGGAGAAATGGAGAAGATGAAAAGCTTCTAAGGCCTTCCTCTTCTGCATTGATTTAAGTCTGCGGTGATGTATATACTAGGAGCCATTTTTAAGTTAACAGTTCGCGGCGAAAGGTTTCGACCGGGATCGGTCCGCAGAACGCC
>NW_015388760.1:0-2189 GCF_001527695.2 Protobothrops mucrosquamatus
TATGGGATTCCCCTGGCTTGTAATCACACAATTCCATTGGCTGGCAAGACCCTGTTGCTAGTTAGCCAACCAGCAACGGGCATGAAACTGTATGCAGATGGAGAAGGGCAATCACCCTTAATGGGCGATCAATGGTGAAGGGCAATCACCCTTAATGGGCGATCAATGGTGAAGGGCAATCACCCTTAATGGGTGATCATGATATGCATAGGGGATTAAGGGGGGGGGGAATACAAAGAACACAACAGTCAGTATGCAAAATACAAGCATATTTGCTTACCTTTACCTGCCAGATTTAGGCTGCTTATATACAGTATGTACTGTACATGTTTGTGTGTGTGAGAGAGGAAAATAATGTGTGGAAGAGACAGGTAGCGTTATGTTAGAGGTAAGTAATATGTGGTCCTTGAGTCCTCTCTCTGCAATCTTTGGAGTCCCTTCTGACTATAACTGCTGAAAACAGATACGTTTCCTGTCGTTCTAAGGTGAAAAACCTATAAAAACTGTGGTGCAAATCTTGAAATTGGCATTATTTCATTAAAAAAGTCTCTCAAACCTTCATCCAACCACTTTCCCTGCCTATGTGAGTTAAGTAATTTTGGTTACTTTTTCATCCTCAGCCTTCTTGCCCCAAAAGTATAGGCATGACCACGTAAACATCGGATACTTTACTGCTAGATTCTAAAATGGGTGGGGCCAGTGTGCCAGTCATATGAGCAGACTTGTTATCTTTTCTAAATGACCATATTCAGTTGCAGCCTTACAGAGAACAGTGTTCCTCACAATGCCTGCCTGCCGTGTTTCCTGAAAATAAGACCTACCCTGAAAATACGCCCAATCCTGATTTTTTTGGGGTGGGCCTAATATAAGCCCTACCAAAAATAAGCCTGGGGGTTTGCATGGTCAGCACAAGCAACGGTAAGCGTGTGGGAGCCAATGGTGTCCAGCAGCAGCCGCAGCCTGCAGAGCAGGTAACTCTGCACGCAGAGACAGGGGGGAAGTGTTTGGGCACCTATGGGGCGCTTGGGAACGAAGCAATTTGTTCATAACCAAGTGCCCCATAGGCGCCTAAACACTTCCCCCCCCGAATGGAGATCTGACTTGGAGACAAAGCAATCTCCGTTTGGGGGAAAGGTGTTTGGGCGCCTATGGGGCGCTTGGGACCGAAGCCTATTGAGCGCTTGGGAACGAAGCTAATTGCTCCGTCTCCAAGCACCCCATTCGTAAGCAGACGGAGCTTCCAGTCTACCTCAGATCTCCATTCGGGGGAAAATTGTTTGGGTGCCTATGGGGCACTAGGGGCAGCTACACCCCCTCCCCACCTGCCTCGCCTCGTGGTGGCAGCACGGTGTGGCAGGCCACACAGCCTCCTGCTGGATGGGTTTGTTGGTGCCGCTGCAAGGCAAAGCAGGTGTTGGGAAAAAACATCCCCCGAAAATAAGACCTACTGCCTCTTTTGGAGGCAAAAAAATATAAGACCGGGTCTTATTTTCGGGGAAACATGGTACATGCTTTAACAAATGTTGTAGAGGACTTCCGGTTTGAATTCCGGCGCCGATGGCGGCTTTCTCCATTGCCGCCCGCCCTGAGGACGCGTAAAAGCCGCAGGAGCAGCGCCAAACAGCTGCTCCGTGGCTTAGAATCCCCTTTCCCGGGCAAAGGGGAGGGGGGGGAGCCTCCCTGATAGGGGTAGAACTCCCGAGCTCTCACAGTTTTACAGCTGTGGGGGTGGAGGTGAGTTCCCCCAGAGTCAGGGACATCTCCGCGCTTTGGGCTGCCTCCGTTCCAGTGAACGAAGCAAGACGCGGATTCAGCCTCTGCTTATGGGAGATCGTGAGTAACATTTGTGAGCAGACAGAGCGATCCAGGTGTTTGGGAGCTGCAAGGATTTGAGCCTTTAGCTCTGAAGTTAATGACTTCTCCATTGATGTTTAAAGGTTAAGAAGAAAGAAAGAAAGAAAAAAAATGGCCGTGGAAGGGCGTTTTGCTGTCTAACAGAGACTTTCACTTTTTGAGGACTTTCAATTTTGTTTTCACTTTCTGCTGGACTATTATTGTATTAGATCTACTTGTATTGTTGGTGGGCAAGCTATTTGCTTCTGCTTTTGGTGGCAGTTTTAAGGAAATCTTATTGGACATTATTGGATATTATATTATATAAATCAAATTAGAGAAGAGGGGAAGAGAAA
>NW_015388760.1:4631-6327 GCF_001527695.2 Protobothrops mucrosquamatus
AAGATCTTGGAGATTGAATGAAAATTTGTTTAGATACGATATAAATGTGCAGAAGTGTAAGGGTCATTTGAAAGAATTTTTTTTGTTGAATATGCATAAAGGTACTCCGATTTCAATAGTCTGGGATGCTAGCAAAGCCTATATGAGAGGTATTTTGATTTCTATGAATAGTGTTTATAAGAGAAAGCAAGCACAAAAATGAAAAGAGTTAGAGGAAGAGATTAAATCGAAAGAACAGGCTTATATCCTAAACCTGATGGATAATAATTTAAAAGTATCTATAACTATGCTTAGGGATCAATTTAATATGTTAATAGCTGACCAGACAGCAACTAGTTTAAGGTATATGAAACATAATACATTCTGTAATGCAAATAAACCTGGAAGGTGGTTGTCTTATCAGCTACGGAAAAAACAGAAATTAAGAATTATAGAGAAAATAGATTATAATGGTAAAGTGACATTTGAACAAAATTTGGTTAAGAAGAGTTTTTTGGAGTTTTATTCTAAGTTGTATGCCTCTGAAAAAATACAAATTGGAGAAATAGATAAGTACTTACAGGAGGCACACTTTCCTAGATTGTCAGACAATCAAAGGGAAAAAATGAATAGTTCAATTACAGTTGAGGAGATAAAGGGAGCAATTAAACAATTAAAGGTTGGTAAAGTGCCAGGTACAGATGGATTTACAGCAGTTTATTATAAGACACTAATGGAAGAAATGATAGAACCTTTATAGGAACTGTTTAACAGTATATTGCTGGGCAAGGAGGTACCTTCTACTTGGAGGACTGCTTTTATAGCTTTAATACCAAAGGAGGGTCAGGATTTGACGCAACCTAAGAATTACAGACCTATATCTTTATTGAATATAGATTACAAGATTTTTTCTAAAGTATTGGCAAATAGATTAATGCAAGTGTTGTACCAAATGATTCATAGTGCTCAATCTGGATTTATAACTGGAAGATACATGAAGTATAATGTAAGACAGATTATCAACTTATTGGAATATTTGGATAGGAATAATCAAATTCCGGCTGCTTTTATATTTTTAGATGCTGAAAAAGCATTTGATCAATTAGATTGGGGTTTTTTGTTTCAGGTTATAGATAGAATGAATTTTGGGGAAAAATTTTTTTCTGCTCTTAAGGCCATTTATCAACAGCAGTCAGCACAGATTATAGTTAATGGGGGGCGGGGTAACGGAAGCATTTAAAATTGAAAAAGGAACTAGACAAGGATGTCCTTTATCCCCATTGCTATTTGTGTTAACAATGGAGATTTTGTTAATCAAAATTCATGAATCTTCTGTAATAACAGGAATTAAGGTTAATAAGATTGATTATAGATTAAGAGCTTTTGCAGACGACCTAGTGTTAACACTAACTCAGCCGACAGATTCGGTAACTGAGGTGGTTGAAATTATTGCACAATATGGGAAAGTTTCTGGTTTTAAGGTAAATTCTAATAAGACTAAGATATTATCGAAGAATGTGTTTAAGGAGGATAAAGATAAGTTAGTTACACTTACAGGTTTTGAAATGGTTAAAAAGGTAAAATATTTGGGGGTTTATATTACAGCCTCTAACACAAAATTGTATAAGAATAATTATGAAGCTTTATGGGCTAAGGTACAAAAGGATTTAAATGATTGGAAAAAATTGCAATTATCTCTGTTGGGAAGAATTTCAGC
>NW_015388760.1:8572-11365 GCF_001527695.2 Protobothrops mucrosquamatus
CACTATAGAAGATTGGGTATTTAAAGTTTCAAATTTAGCAGAAATGGCTAAGATTTCAGCCTATGTGAAGGATTACTCACAAGAAAGATATATCTTGGTGTGGAGAAGATGGATAGATTATATTGAGAATAAATATGGAACTAAAAAGTTTCATTTGGTTTTTGAGTAAATTTTAGATTGTTAATGTAGTTTTTTTTTTTAATTATTAATAATGTTTAATATGTTTGTTTAGAAGAGAGCTAAAGGATGTTATAGAATTGTTAACTTAAGGGTGATATAATTTAAGACAGAGTATAATTATTGTATTGTTAACCCTGTGTGTGGCTCTGGGAAGTCGGGGGGGGGAGGGAGGGGGGGAGGGTGGATTTTGGGGAGGAGGGGAGTTATATTGTAAAACTTTTAAAAATTTTCAATTAAAAAAACAACAACACACAAATGTTGTAGAGAACATATTACATGTGAGCTCTGCTCTAAAGGACTGAGGAAGGCAGTGGGAAAAAAACCCTGCCAGAACAATGAAGTGGGCATTGTGATGTCATGAATCAGGTTTCACCATTTAATACATGTGCTTTGTTGCATGCAAGAATGTCGGGGCCACAATTTATATGTTTGTTTTATCACTTGTCCACCTTGTCTATTATGAGAGTTAAAGAAATTAGTAAAGTGCTGTCATTTTTAATACACCAAGTACCTCTTTTAATGAATTACAAAAATTTCATTAAAATTGAACCAGACTCCGAACTGGTTAGATATGAGATAGAATAAGGTATAGGAAACTTGACTGATTATTCCTGACTTGTTCTAGGACATTGTTAGTCTTCCTTCACTAGGAACCCGACAGCAAGCTACTATATGATTTCCCAGTGAGAAAATCCACAAATTAACATACATGGATATGTTTTGGGTTTTTATTCTCATGTCTGATAGCAGGCAATGCAATACCTGTTAAAAACTTTTAAGCAAGGACCAAAG
The DNA here is from genome assembly GCF_001527695.2 of Protobothrops mucrosquamatus. NCBI lineage: Eukaryota > Metazoa > Chordata > Lepidosauria > Squamata > Viperidae > Protobothrops > Protobothrops mucrosquamatus. Next base: position 9,545 of record NW_015388760.1, read on the forward strand.
GCAATAATTTCTTTGTTCTCTGACCCTTTCCTAGAATTTGATACTAAAGCACAGCATTAGTGAAGATGATTTATTCAACGATTAAATGTAACAGCATTTGTTAAACCTATAACCATCTGTTCAACCCATTTTCATAATCAGAACTCAAGAGTCCCTTCCTTTTAGCTCCTAATTTTTGATTAGATACATATTTCCCTATCCTAGAGTTAAGAGGACCAAAGAATTTGGATTCCAAAATCATCCCCACTCTTGATATACATTCTCTGATCATATAGATTTAACAAATTCACACAGATCCACAGGGCTACCCTTCTCTAGGATCTTCCAGAGGAGTTGGACTATATGTTCTGGCACTTCTAGGCAATATAACTATTTTGTATCCTTATAGATGAACATTTGTTTTGGTGGAATATAGGGTGGGGATGATTAGAAATGTAGGGATTTCAATAATAGTAAATGGGGACACCACTAACACATTTCAGATAACCAAGGGATGCCCACTTTCGCCACTTCTCTTTATCCTAACATTAGAAATACTTTTAAATAGAATTAGAGCAAACCAAGAAATAAAGGGAACGAAAATTAAAAGAGAAGAGTACAAAGCATAGGCCTTCGCGGACGATATAGTATTTATTATTGAAGAACCTTTGGAATCCAGTCCCATTCTAATACGAGAAATAGAAAAATATGGGGAAATATCTGGACTTAAAATTAACAAAAGGAAAACCAAAATTATAGTTAAAAAGTTAACAACAAATCAGAAAAAAGAATTAGAAAAGGAAATGGATTTACAAATTGTCAAAAAAATTAAATATTTAGGGATATGGTTGACTGCGAGATTTTCGTCCCTAAAGGAGGATAACTATATGGTATAAGTCCAACAAATAAAGAAGGATTTGGAAAAGTGGGGGAGGTTACAACTATCACTTTTAGGTAGGATTGCGACTATTAAAATGAACATCCTACCCAAATTATTATACTTATTTCAGACAATTCCCATATTATTAGATAAGAAATTCTTTGGAGAACTTAATAAAATTATTATAAATTATGTTTGGTTAGGAAAGAAGGCGACGATAAAATTATTCTCTCTCCAAGACAACAGAAGTAGAGGTGGCTTTGGACTTCCGGCGTGGGAACTCTATTACAAAGCAGCAACTCTGGTCTGGATAAGAGATTGGGTTAACTTAAAGAAAAGAAGAATATTAACACTGGAAGGGCACGATTTACAGAAGGGGTGGCATGCCTTCATGTGGGATAAAGGAAATAGGATACACTCATATTTCTATAGACATAAAATAAGAGATGCTCTGTTACGAACCTGGGAGGATATAAGGAAGAAACACTATAGGAAAATTCCCTGCTGGCTATCTACCATGGAGGCAATGATCCACCCTAACACGTTGGATATAAGCAAAATGCCCAGATATTCAGAAATTTTAGACAAACAGGGGAAGCTCAAAAATAGTCAGTTACTAAAAGAACTGGGAATAACTATTGATTGGTGGCCATACTTACAATTGCAATCTAGATATAAGAAGGATGTGGAAGATTATGGAATTGACATGGAATTAAAACAATTAGACAAATTATTGATAGGCCCTGAAGGAAAATTAATATCTAAAATATATAACTATTTATTAGAATTTGATAGAGTAGAGGAGATAGTGAAAGAACCAATGATTGCATGGGCAAAAAACATAGGGCACAATATAGAATTAGAAGATTGGGAAAGAATTTGGAATAAAAATCACAAAATAACAAAATCCGCTGCATATAAGGAAAATCAATATAAAATGCTATATCGTTGGCACCTAGCCC
>NW_015388760.1:11485-20275 GCF_001527695.2 Protobothrops mucrosquamatus
GATTGCATGGGCAAAAAACATAGGGCACAATATAGAATTAGAAGATTGGGAAAGAATTTGGAATAAAAATCACAAAATAACAAAATCCGCTGCATATAAGGAAAATCAATATAAAATGCTATATCGTTGGCACCTAGCCCCTGCAAGATTAGCCAAAATGTATCCGAACCAAAGCCCAAATTGTTGGAAATGTAATTATCGTCAAGGTACCTTCTTTCATGCTTGGTGGCTGTGCCCTGAAGCGAAAAAATATTGGATTAAAATACAAGGGTGGCTACAAGACTTAACAAAATGTCAAATCGAATTAAATCCAGAAACATTTCTCCTGGGAATACTTAAAAAGAAATTTGATAAGAAAATAAGATATCTGATTTTACATATACTAACTGCGGCAAGAATTGCATTCGCGCAATATTGGAAGGAACACAATATACCACCAGAGGGGTTGATTATTCAGAAAATTTATGAATGTGCCGAGATGGACAAACTCACCTTAGAATTAAAAGAAAAAGATGATTCGGAATTATACGCGGTTTGGGAAAATTGGTATATTTGGATAGACAACAGAAACAAAAATTGGAAATATACATAAGGTTATTGTGCAAATTAGGTTATTGTGGGTTAGATTGAATGTACATAGTGTATATATTGTATAGAATGTAGATCCATAGTATATAAAAATGACATAGTCTGCTGAATATGTACTGTATAAAGGAAAATGTTAATAAAAAAAAAAAGAAATGTAGGGATTTCAGAAGACAACACTAATACTCCTGGTCCCTCATTTTTATTGCTTTTTTATCTCCATCTTTCTAGGACAATAAGTCAATGTCTAATGAAGAAGAAAACAGTGCTGAGCCAGAGAGAACAACTGCTGGGCTTAAGATCTTCAAGCTAGGTTTCCCTCAGCTTCGGCCAAAGCTAACTTTTTTTATTTTTCGCTTGCCCCAGCATCTTAAGAGCCAGCAGATGCCTGAAGCCAAACTGGTAAAGGAAGAGCCAATCAGTGATAAGAGGCACAGATTGCTGGCCATTCAGAATGGGCTTTTAGCAGCCCCTCATCCAATTAAGAAGACCCTTCCTGTGACCCCAAACCACAAGGTCATTCCACGAAAGTGTCATTTCCTTTTATTCTGGAGGAAGATATATGGCATTAGGAACATATAAGGCATTGGGAAAATGTAACACCTGGGCCAGTGGAAAATGTTCTAGCTTCCCAAATATTTCTATTGTCACATCAAAAGTTTAAAGTGAGGTTAGTCCTACAAAAGGGGGAAATGTTTCCTTCAAAAATTCAAAATAAAAGTTATCCATTTGAAAAAGCCCTCAAAGATGAAATAATGTATTTTTTTTAAATATCATGATGGTGATGATGGTTGTGTCCAGCTCTTGGGCAATTCTATGGGCCAGGTCTCTCCACATCTTGAGTTCTTCTATGCTCTGGCAGGCATCAGCTTCAATGGTGGCCAGCCACCATGTTCTTTGATAGCCTGGTTTCCTTTTACTGCTAACTCTTCCAAACATCCTCATGGTAACTGCATGAATCTCTGGGGGTACATTGTATTCCAGATGACAGGCATTGCAACCAAGTAGACACACCACTTAAGATCAATCAATCAATCAGAATAGATGACACCGTTTGAGGGATAAAATCTGGAGCACACCTACAGTATCCTCCTTGATCACATCAAACAGACCATAGAAATATACGATCCCTTAGATAGCCAGGCCCTATACCATACAGTACTTTAAAGTTGAAAATCGGCAACTTTAACTGCACCTAGAAACCAACTGGTAACCAGAGCAGATTGTGAAGCAATACAGGTAGGGTCACAGGTTCATGTGCTGCTCCTACCATTACTTGTGCTGTTGTATTCTAGACCAGTTGTAGCTTCTGGACGATCTTCAAGGGCAGCTCCATTGCAGTAATGCAATTGTGAAATGGCCAGGGCATGACTGACTGTTTGAAGAGCCTCCCAACTCAGAAAAAGGTGCAAATGTATCTGTGCAAAGCCCTCTTGGCCACAAGTGCCACCTGATTTTTGAATAGGAACTGAGAGTCCAAAGGACCCCAAGATTGTGCCCTATGGGACACAATCATATGGAAAAGTACCATCCCATTGAGACTTAAAAATGGAATTGTATTCCTAGAACTGATACGTTTGTGTGTGTGCATGCGGGGGGGGGGGGGAGGAGAGACAACCACATAGCCTTTCCAATATTGAGCCTGAACCTGTTCCTCCCATCCAGACCCACTTAGCTTCCACATATAGAGCTACGACTTCAACAGCATTGCCTAGAATGGTACAGGATTAAGACTTAGAACTGGATATAATCTGCTTACTGATGGTACTGGATCTCAAAACAATGGATGACCTCGTCTGGAAAATTCTTTGTAGATGTTAAACAGAAGGGGAGAAAACATTGTATTCTGCAGTACTGCCCAAGTGGCAGGCTATGGGCTCTGTCTCTCTCCACCCACCATCACTGATTAGAATTGGCAACAGAGAAAGGAGAACCACTGTAAAATAGGGTTTCCCAACCTCAACCCTCAAAGTCAGTCCAACACAATACCATGAAAGCCATAGAGAGGTCAAGGAGCACAAGGTGAGATGCAGTACCTCTTCCTAATTTCACCACAGATTATCAGCTAGCATGACCAATGCGGATAATTATATTTTCCTTCAATTTTTGGTAGCTGAAATAGTGATTACTATTACTACTTTAGGATATGTGTTAAATATCACCTTGAGATAATACTCTATATAGTTAGTGTGCTTCTAAAACAAGACCTCCTAGGTAATGTTACTGAAATCATGTATGTCTTGATGAAGGGGGAAGTCCTTTCTTTATATATATCTTTTCTTTTTTCATTATGTTTTTCTCTGCATTCTTTTCATACTAATTAGTTTGCATTGGGTTTTGTTTGCATTTCCAAACTTTAATAAAATTATTTTAAAATACCATCAAGATCTCCTGATAAAAATGGTTTATTCTGAACTACAACACAGACTGAGTGCTTATCTGCACAGCATGAGTATGGCCCACTCTCAAGGACAGGAATGCACAGCGTGTCCTCTATCTACCCTGAGAATGCAACTTTCACCCATCTTTTTCTGCTATGCATCAGGAATGTTTTTCAACCTGTTCCAAAATAGCAGAGCAGATTTGCGCTTCATTTCATTGTACTCAAAGACCTCAATTCCATGGCTCCTCTGATTCCTGACTTCCTGTATTTCTTTCAATCTGGATTTCTGGTGAACGTGCAGTGCTTTTTTTCTTAAAAAAAAAAGGTGCTGGAACTCACACACGTCATACAACCCGCCTTGCCTACCCTACAAGATTCCATCCAAAAAAGGTGCCGGAACTCTGTTCTGGCCGTTCTATGACAAAAAAAGCCATGTGAACATGTATGTGTTTTCATCTTCTGAAGAAACCTTGATTGATGAATCCCTTTTTTACCCCTTCAGTTCATCCGTTGATCACTTTTTAAAAATAAATTAATTAGTAAAATATTGAAAGACCAATCTCATTTACACTCTTCCTCAGTGATGGAATAGTGAAAATATCAACAGAAGAAACCTGGTGGTTTTCCAGTACATGTTTCATTACCAAACTAGGTAATCAACTAGGTAACATCAGTGTTAGAAGTCTAATCATCTAGCACTGATGATGTTACCTATTTTGGTAATAAAATGTCTGCAAGAAAACCACCAAGTTCAGAGCACCAAGGACCCCACAATAGTAAAAAGTGAAAGGCTGGACCTTCTTTCCTTCTCCAGTAAATTTTGCAAGAATTTTGCCAGTTTTGCCTTAGAGCCCTTCCTGCCCTGGGGCCTTTCTTGGGCTCTTCCCCAAATAACAGGAAGAATGATAAAACTGCTTTTCTTTTTATTGGTCTAAAAGTGGATGTCTAAATAGGAAGATACCTAGTATGAAGGATAATCAGCACAGGGGGCTAATACAAAAGTTATATCAATGGGTGTAGTAATCAGTGCTCAGTCATTGCAGGGTGCAAAAAATGGCTGCTCAACATCACAGCTTTTATTCTTATATAGAGTTTTACAAGCAGGAAAAGTTTAACATGGCAATAGCATAGCAATAGCATTTCATTGGTTAAACTCCGTACCAATGCTTAAGGATAGAAAGCCAGAGGCCCAAAACAGGGGGCAATTGGCTGTAGCATCCTGTTGTTGTAGGCTAGCTGATATCAGGCAGGCAAGGTCATTGCATTAGCCTGGGTAGTTTCCCACATTGCCATGGTAATGCGGAGAAAAGAGATAAGGAGAGAGAAAAGGCACGCAGGCGTCGGAAGGGCAGTGTTCTGCTCATGGCCTCCACCCAGCCCCCCCCTCTACATCTCACTGTTTTTTGTTTTGTTAGATGAAATATCGTCGTAAGAGGGGTTAATAAAAGGATTATAATCAGGAGAGGAGCATCCTTGCAGTTGTTTATACAGGGCCAAAACCTGACCCTGAGGCAATGTGAGAGAGGGTTTGGAGTTAAAAGCTCTGATACATATATATTGCAAAAGGAAGGAATACATTGCATAAAACAGCATCCACCAACCAAAATAGCACAAGTTATGACCGAATAACGTAGAATATTTCCCAGTAATCCTGTGGGCAACCAAGCCCAAAGGCTTTCCCACCAAGTTCCTAAAGTATCCATTTTCAAATCAGAGGCCAAATTGTGTAAAATATCAATTTGGTGCTGAATGGTTCGTGAATTATCAGAAATATTGAAACAACACATTCCCTCAAAACTTTCACAACCCAAATGCTGGCGCAGAAGCAAATAATCAATTGCAGCACGATTTTGCAAAATAGCCTTTCTCAAATCTTGTAGTTCATGGTTGATTGCTGAAATAGCTGAAGAAGTAGCATTAATTGTTTTTGCTAAATTGCATGCAATAGCATTAATGTTGAGGTGAGCACGAACAGCAAGTCCTGGCACACCTACTAGAGATATAGCCAATGCTACATATTCTGCTTTATTAAGTAAGGCTGTCTCAGAGTCACAAGTGCTGTCTAGCATGACCCCACGTCGAGAACGGCTCGAGTGAACTTGTTGTTTGGAAAGCAAAACAGGAATCAGCCGGCTGAGGCAACATTGCGCTTCACTAATATTAGCAGGAATATAATTAAAAGTTTCTTGACCACATGTAAAAAACCATCCTTGCGGTAGCCAAACATGTCCAAAATGAAAGGAAGTCTCTTCAAAAGCTGTGCAGTTTAAAACAGGTGAACTAATGCGACGACAGTGAGGTTTTTTACTTGAAGAAGTACAATCAACTATTTTTGCACATGTTATATTTGCAGGGATTGCTACCACCGGGGTGTGCAAAGCAATAGCGTCAGGGGGTGGATAATAAGCAGTAACCCCCACAGCTAGATACAGCTTTATAGTTAAAGTTCCCATTGAATAAGATTGTGCTCAAGCCAGTAAATTTTGAATTACTGCAGAAGGGGTACAAACAGACTAAACATGTAGAAAGCAAATTTTCCATGTCATACATTTCAGATAAGCAAAAGAGATCATTCTGTGTGATGTTAGCCAGCTGCACCCATAGATTGTGCTTCATTCGTTGCTCGAATGATTGTTTGGGTGGGATGACAGTTGCTGTTGTCAAAGGGCAGATGTTAACGATTAGACACAAACAAATGATGGCTAAGGAATTTGCAGTTAAAACCGCAAAAATGGTAGCACACAGATTCTCAGGGATTTGCTCTACTTGTTGCTGTTGTAGCACTGCCTGTGCTTTGGCGTTCAAGTTCTTTACATCTCCCCACATCACTGGCCAACTGGCATGCCGAGATCGGATTGGTTGCTCTGCCATCTGTAGAGTCACCCTTGCCATTTCTGGGACCGGGTCCAGGGACTGGTCCCATCCATGCTTTGTCTGGTACTGCCCGATAATATACCAGAGGGGGAGGCAAGCTTGTTTTCTGTTGAAAGTGTCTCTGATAAGTGGTCGAATTTTGAATGGAAATATTCAATTGGTGTAATGTAAATAATATATTTTTTTAATCTGTTGTGTTACCCATGACAAATTGGGTACTCTAGATCCATCCTTTTTTATTTGTTTGTGAAGGCAGTCCTTAAAGGACTGATTAGCACATTCCACGATGGCTTGACCCGTGGAATTATAGGGAAGGCCATGAGTAAAAACAATATTCCAGGTTGTGCAAAATTGCAAAAAGGCCACTGAAGAATAGGCTGGCCCATTATCAGTTTTTAAGGAAGAGGGCTTACCCAGGGCTGTAATGGCCGAAAAAAGATGAGAAACAACATGTGCAGCTGTTTCTCCTCGTTGAGGTGTGGTCCAAATTGTTCCTGAATAGGTATCAATAGATAAATGAATATATTTCCAGGAAGCCAAAAAGAGAGCATGGGTAACATCCATTTGCCATAGTTGATTAGAGGCAAAACCATGGGGATTAGGAAGACATAAAAAAGGTTTGGCCCAGGAAGGGAGGAGTGACTGCGTATATGAGAAATAAAATATAAATGCTTTCAGTCTTCTAGCAGCTGCTGTCAAGGGAAAAACAAAGTCATAAGATTGGGGTCAATCCTGGGTGTGATGTAAGCACCTGGAAGATTAAAAATAAGTTGGCACACATAATGAGAGTCAGAGAGTAAGTTAAAAGACTGTTGAGAAAAGGTGTGAAAAGCCAAGATAGCAGCAGATAATTCTGAGCATTGTGGTGAGGACTGTATTGCAGTGTAGGACACTTTTCAGGTATCATCATGAGGATCCTTGTAAGCAATTGCTCCTCTCATTCTCCCTCCATTGGAAAAGACAGTAGGAGCTTGTGGCAAGGGAGAAGGAGAAAGCAGTGGGCAGACAGGAAAGAAAAAATCATTAAACAAGCAAGTCAAGGATCTTTTGGCAGATGATATGAAATAAAGCCTATATAGTCAGGTAAAGCACATTTAAGAGATAAGTTATCCTGAAAATAAAATTGAAAATCAGATTTTGGGATAGAAAGAACAATATTAATTAAATCAGTTCCATTTTGACAGCAAGCTCGTGTGCGTCCTAAGGTTATTATTTCAGCAACCACCTGGACATTTTGGGATGGGGTGTGGGGTAAATAAAGTCATTCAATACGATATATTTTTTGTACTTTTATCACAGCTAATACTCCGGTAGGTAATTTACTAGTAGGAAAAATCAAAAGTGTTAACTGACAATTTTTATGTGGAATTCTGTCCACAAATTGAGTACTCATGATGTCATTAATTTGTTCCACTGTGGCAAGTGCTGCAGGTGGAACTACAATGAAATTTTCAGGTTGTTTTCCTTTGGTCAATACATCAAATAATGGACTGAGCAAATTTGTAGGCAAAGAAAAATATGGGCAAACCCAAGTTAGGATGCCTAACAATTGCTGTAAATTGACCAATGAAATAATTTTGGGTAGGCTCAAATGAGGAAAAGCTGGGGCAAAATAAGATTGCAACATTGTATGCCTTAAATGAAGATAGGGAGAATGCAACTGTATTTTTCTGGGGCAACTTGCATTCCATAAAGACTTAAATCATGTTGTATTTCTGAAAGCCAATTAGATTGTATCTTTGGTGCTCCAATTAAAATATCATCCATATAATGATATATCAAAGCCAATGGGTGACGTTTGTGAAAAGGAACATAAAGCTGACATAATGTGGGACTGTTTAGCACTCCTTGTGGGAAAACTGTCCAGTGATAACATTTATAAATCTACGCAGCAAGAGTGGATATCAAATTTCACCTCTGTTCCACCCTTCTCAAATCGCAATTCTAAGCAGAGGAAAACATTTTTTTTTAAACGAACAGCTCCCCCTTCCTCTTTCTGCCTCTCTCTCGCTTTTAAAGCAACACAGCCAGCCAAAAGAGACCGGGGGGGGGGGGGAATCTCACCACCAAAGAATAATTTTCTTTCCTTCATATGCATTTTCCATAAAACTCTTCTCACACATCGTTCATAGAACTCTTCTCATGCAAACACTTACTATTACTTTTCACAGCCTGGGAGAGAGTGGGTGGGGGTGGGGTTTGAGGGCTAACACACACTTAGGTATCACCAAATGAACTCATTCACTTCCATTCTAAACAATTCCAATGCATAAACAATTCCACATACAAATATTTCATTTCACACTTTCTCCAGGCAAACCATTAATTTTTTAATAAGGCCTTTTTGTATTGTCATTATCAGAGAGGGTTTGACCCTCTTCCAAGTCTTGGAAATAACACAGAACAACATAGACAAACATATATACACAAATACTGTTAAAACAACATTTATTTAAACATATGACTTGTCCTGCAAGAAGCGAGAAAAATCATGAGCTGATTCCAACCAAACATGGTTTTATAGGGCCCTTTATCATCTATTTTTCTCACCATTCCAAGCCCAATGTTTAGGGTGGCCACACACACACACACACACACACACACACATATATATATATATATATAACCAAAACACACTACACATCAACACAGAGCACCCCCGGGGGGGTTCCCAAATGATCACGTCAGGGTCACCACCTGTAGTAATCAGTGCTCAGTCATTGCAGGGTGCAAAAAATGGCTGCTCAATGTCGCAGCTTTTATTCTTATATAGAGTTTTACAAGCAGGAAAAGTTTAACATGGCAATAGCATAGCAATAGCATTTCATTGGTTAAACTCCGTACCAATGCTTAAGGATAGAAAGCCAGAGGCCCAAAACAGGGGGCAATTGGCTGTAGCATCCTGTTGTTGTAGGCTAGCTGATATCAGGCAGGCAAGGTCATTGCAT
>NW_015388760.1:20284-44786 GCF_001527695.2 Protobothrops mucrosquamatus
ATTGGTTAAACTCCGTACCAATGCTTAAGGATAGAAAGCCAGAGGCCCAAAACAGGGGGCAATTGGCTGTAGCATCCTGTTGTTGTAGGCTAGCTGATATCAGGCAGGCAAGGTCATTGCATTAGCCTGGGTAGTTTCCCACATTGCCATGGTAATGCGGAGAAAAGAGATAAGGAGAGAGAAAAGGCACGCAGGCGTCAGAAGGGCAGTGTTCTGCTCACGGCCTCCACCCGGGGCCCCCCTCTACAAATGGGACCCATATGACTGAAAATTCTGCCCATGCAAAGGTGGGAAAAATTTTAAAAATTCAGGAGAATCAACAAACCAGTGCCGTTTTAAGACTGTCTGGACAAAATTCCAGGCCATCACCCATGAATGGGATTTCTTAAGCAAGCTTTATTCCTGGCTGCTTTAGACATAGTATATAGACCAGTGCTTTTTTTCTAAAAAAAAAAAAAAAAAGGTGCCGGAACTCACACACGTCATACAACCCACCTTGCCTACCCTACAAGATTCCATCCAAAAAGGTGCCAGAACTCTGTTCTGGACATTCTATGAGAAAAAAAGCCCTGATATAGACTATGTAATACTGCAGTGCAGGTAAGCATTAGGTGACAGTAAAATCTGCTAGCTGACCCATTAACCCCATTTCTGGATCTAAAAATATTGTCAGGAAATTCTCATATCATGATTCCTAATAATAAAGTGCTGCCCTTTACAAACCACAATTTTACTATAGTATTAGTACTACTTATTGCTGAAGGAAATAGCAACTACAGTATGACTTAGAGGCACATTCTTTCTACAATTCAAATATAATGTATAAAGTAATTGATAATCCACTTTTATCCCACAATATTGATCAAAACAAGAGTGGGGGATGGCTGTGACAAGAACAGGCCCTTAGTATAAGTAGTCTTCAACGTACGACCACAATTGAGTCCAAAATTTATGTTAAGTGAGAAATTTGTTAAGTGAGTTTTGCCCCTTTTATGACTTTTCTAGCCACATTTGTTAAGTGAACCATTGCAGCTCTTAAATTAGTAACACGGTTGTTAAGTGAATCTGGCTTCCCCATTGACTTTGCTTATCAGATGGTCACAAAAGGAGATCACACGATTGACTCCAGGACACTGCAAGTGTCATAAATGTGGGTCAGTTGTCCAGCATCCAAATGTAAATCACGTGACTATGGGGATGCTGCAATGGTCGTAAGTGTGAAAACTGGTCATAAGTCACTTTTCTCGGTACCCTTGTAACTTTGAATGGTCACTAAATAAACTGTTGTAAGTCGAGGACTACCTGTACTGAAAAAAAGACAGCTAATCCCAATAAACCATTTTTCTATCTAGAAACTCAAACAACTGTACCTTAAAATAAGGCATTACTCAGTCCTGCCTTATACTTATGCTTACATCACCAAGTGAACTATTGGACACCCCCGAGCAGATTAGGGACTCACATTTTCCAGATGCTGAGGGAGTAGCATCCGCCATTAGCTTCCCTTTGGGGTTTTCACGCCTTTTTTCCCCCAAGAGCCCGGAAGAAGGCGCGTGCCCCAACCGCCAAGCCCCCTCCTCCATCTCGGCTCGCGCCTTGGATGAGGAATTGTTCTCCCCTTCTCTCCCCCCTCCCCTCCATTTCCTTCTCTGAGGGAAGAGACTCCTTTCTGTCGCCATCGTTCTTTACTTTTCGCCGGGCGTAGGAACGCCTTTCTCACATGCACATCCCAGGCTGAGGTGGTCACCATGAACTCCTCCCTCTTGCTGTAATTCAGGGGTCCTCAATTTTGGCAAATTTACGACACAAGTCTTAAAGTTGACAAGGTTGAGGACCCCTGCTGTAAATTCATCCTTCCACGCCGTGAGCAAAAAGCCTTTCTAGCGTGGTAGTGTTTCAAGGACTGCAGTACTTGGTGGCTTGGCAGTTCCAGGGTTTCCCTATTCAGTCGATTTAACGCGGGCAGATTGCTACCAGTAATAACGTTGCAAATTTGTTGTCAGACAAACCAGGCTGCTTTCTTAACTGTTTCCAACTGAACCTTAATAGTAATTTACTAATGCAACATGTGGTTCATAGCTATTAGCCCTTAAACAGTGCCTTGTGAGCTATAATCTTTATTTATATAAGACCTCATTGACTTGAGGACTGCTTTAAAATTCCCTCTGTCTTCCTAAGCAAACAACATTCTAAAATAATGATTACATACTACCATTTCCTTTAAAAAAAAAAAAGGGGGGGGTCTCAAATGTCCTAGAATCTGCCATGTATAGTGGGTTGGATTAATTGATCGATTGATTATATGCCACCTATATCGTCAAATTTTCCCAACCCCCTTCGTTTGGAAATTCCAAATCATTTGGCGAAAAGAAATAATTTGGCCAGATGTCTTCATATGGAGAGATTAAATAATTCTAACTTCATATTATTTGTTTAAATACATCTGAAGTTGTGCCTACTTTATCCTGTGAACAGTTTATTCCTTTTCTAATCCCCCTGTGTGTGATGAGAAATAAATAAAGTAATATATTTGTTTCTTGACAGTGTGACACACTGGGAAATCTCTTCCAATTTCATGAAAACATCACAGAGTGTCTTATAGAAGGGAGAAAAGTATTGTTCCTAATTAGGGGGATTTATTACTACATATTCTAAATACTTCTCCACTTCTAACCATATAAGGCCTAAAACAGACTTGTTGCACAAATGTAATATGATGGTATACTAACCCCCTTTCAAAGCCAACCAAGACATGAATGCTGCAACCACTACCAAAAGCATGAAAGTAAATTCCAAAATATTGATTTTGTAACATTCACATTTTAAATGTTTATCAGGCTTTTGCACAATGAGTAGATGGGAAGATTTGATGTAGCCCAATTTATAAATGAGTTTTATTTGTGGACATTCCATTGGATATTTTATTACATCCATAAAGCCTGTTGTGTAATTCAGGGCTTTTCAACCAGTGGTACGGGTATCACCTGTGGTACATTGGCACCTGGCAGGTGGTACGCGACCATCCTAGAAAAGTGGTAGCAGGGGAGGGGAATGAGCTGAACCGGTGGCAGCACCGCACAAGCCTGAGCGAGAGATGGCTGGAGCTGCAGGGCTTTCAGGGCTCAGCGGAAGCGCCAGGATCCAGCTGATCGGCGCTTCTTCGCGGCTGTCAGGGCTCAGTGGAAGCGCCAGGATCAGTGCCAGGCTCCAGCGGGAGCTTGTCACTGATCCTGGTGCTTCTGCTGAGCCCTGAAGAAGCACCAATCAGCTGGAAAGCAGCACTGATCCTGGCGCTTCTGCTGAGCCCAGAAGAAGCGCCGATCAGCTGGAATGTTGCAGCATCTCCAGGGTCTTGTGATTTACATTCAGATGCTTGGTAACTGATTCATATTTATGATGGTCACAGTGTCCCAGGGTCATGTGAAGTGATCAAAACCTGCTGCAACCACCCAGCAGACGGGGGGGGGGAATAAAAACCAAACACCCATGTTATGTACTGGGTTTGATTGAGAGCAGGTGCAGGGAGCTGCACCAGAACAATCAGCAGATCATGTGGTCTGCCCGGGGAGACTTGCTGTCTGCAAGGAATGAATAAGCATGCAATTTGAGCAGGAAAGGCCATTGCAATGATTGGCTGGCGACGCCCCAGGGAGATTGTATAAAAGGGGTTGGAGCCTTTTTGTTGTTGTTCTGTTTTACTTGAATAAAGACTTATCTGTGCATGACTCTGACTATTCAATGCCTACAAATGCGAAGAACAGAACATTGGCAACGAGGATGGGATCGTGCTGCCACAAAAGTCAAGCGCTAACTCACCACGGAAAGCCTTGAAGTTGCTGTGAAGTACGGCGTTCCAGCTCCTTCGCTCTACCTGCCAGTACGGAATCTCTGGAGGAGAGTGCCGCTAGGAGCCGTCCTGGAACCGCTTCAGAAGCCTGCGCAGCACGAGGCATTGAATAGGCCACCATCAGCACAACAATGGCAAAGATAGGGCATCTCTCGGAGTTCAACGTCAAGCACCCTGAACGTTGGAGCTCCTACATTGCCAGGGTGGAAAACTACCTCAGAGTGAACCAGGTGCAGGACGATGGACTAAAGGCCGTGACACTGTTGTGCGTCTGTGGACAAGAAACTTTCAATATAGCGGAAAACCTGGTTGCTCCGGCACCCTTGGAGTCCATCACGTACACCAAACTAAAGAGAATGCTCAAACAACACTTTGAGCCCGAGCTGTCAGTCATCGCGTGGCGACATGCTTTCGAGCAGCGGGACCAGCGTCCAGGCGAGTCCGCTGCTGATTTCATTGCTGCGTTAAGACAAGCGGCAAGACCGTGCAAGTTTAAGGACTTGGAAGAGCGGTTACGGACCGGCTCGTCTGTGGCCTGAGAAGCCGTGATCTTCAACATAAGATATTCGCCAGAGAAACCGTTTCTTTCCAAGATGTTTTGAGGAAAGTAACGGCAGAGGAAGCAGCGGGCGGAGCTGTTAAGGCCTTGCAGCTATCAAAAAACCCTCCAAGTCCCGGAACCGTCCACCAACAGGACGCTGAGCGAGTCGATGACTCCGAATTGGAAGGCAAGGTCGACCTGTTCTGTTCTGTGCGTTGGTAAGGCATTGAGATGAGGCAGGAGTAACAACAGTTGCTTCTTTATTTAATCTTCAACAGAACAACACAAAATGGCGCGGATCCCTTTTATACCCCCTTACAGGGAGCAGCATCAACCAATCAATGCAACGTATCTTTCCCGCCTTGCGCATGCGCCATAGGCTGGAGACAGCCTGTCTGGCCCAGGCAGCCAAGTGGTCTGCCCGGGTCTCTCTGCAGCTTCCTACACCTGCTTGTGTCAATCACAGCCCGGGACATAACACCCCTCCCCTCTTAGCTCAAAAACACATGGAACGTACTATTTTACATTACTACAAATCTAATACCCTTTCAGTTCTTTTGAGCATGTTCTTATTTCTAAGTACACTTAAGCCTGCCCACCTACTTGCAGGAATTTCAAATAGTCCTGCAAATACCTTGGTGGGCCTCTGGCCCGCTCTGATCTTCTTGGAGCGGTTGCAAGTGCCCGGTCTACAAGCTCACCTGCCAGGCTCGGCAGACCGGGACTTGAATGCCTATTGGGTACAGGCGAACCCACATCATGCTGACTGGCCGGGTCCTGTAAACCCAGACCAGAGTTCCTTGGTGGGGTGGAATTCCCCAGGTCCACAACAGACCCCTCTTGGGAGTAATGTCCCGTAGGCACCAGGCCAGCAGATGGAATGGCCTGAACAGCCAGTTGTGTGCAATTTTCCATGGACCCAGTGCCAGAGTCAGGAGCTGCCTCGTTGGCAAAACCCCTATGTGCAGAGAGTGAACCCCCACTTCTGCAGGAAGACTGAGATCCACGATCGTCATCGTGGTCCTCCTCCCCCCCAAGAGCAGAGTCAGGAGCGGAAGGGTGACTGGGTAGCCTCCAGCGCAGCTGGTCAATGTGCCGATGCAACACATGACCATCTTCCAGGGCCACTTCGTATGACAGCGGCCCAGTGACTTTGCAGACCACTGCTGTCACCCAGAGATGTCCAGGTCCATAGTTCCTTGCTCAAACCGGATTGCCCACCTGTAGTCTCCTAGGTGCCCGTGGCTGAGACACCTGTGAAGCCACCCGGTCTGGGTGCAATCTGTCCAGCTTGGTAATGAGACAGCGACCCCAGCGAAGATAAGCTGGGTTTTTCCCAGTGGCTCTGCAAGGTGTGGTGCGTTGGCAAAGAAGAAAGTCAGCTAACCTGTGATGCCAGCTTCTGTGAGTGAGCTTCTTCAAGGCGTCTTTGGTTGTGCGCACCATGTGCTCAGCTTGGCCGTTGGAAGCTGGATGGAAGGGCGCCGAAGTAGCATGGTGAATCATGTTGGCCTGTAGGAAAGCCTGAAACTCAGAAGAAGTGAATTGAGGTCCGTTGTCGGAGACAAGAACATCTGGAAGCCCATCGGAGGCGAAGATGCCCCTCAACACCTAGATGGTCCTGGCAGTCGTCGTAGTGGACACTGGAATGACCTCTAGACATTTAGAGTGACTGTCCACAACAATGAAAAAGAATTGCCCCTGAAAGGGGCCAGCGTAGTCGATATGAACCCTCGATCAAGGAGCATGTGTTTCCTCCCACCTGTGTACAGGAGCCTGTGGCATTTCAGGCCTGGACTGTTGGCAAACCTGGCAACCCTGGACCTGGGTCTCAATCTCCTTATCCAGCCCCGGCCACCAGAGATAGCTGTGCGCCAGAGCCTTCATCCAGACTGTGACCGGATGTCACTCATGCAGAGATTGCAAGACTCTAGTCCTCAATGAGGTTGGGATCACTACCCTACTTCCCCACAGGACACAACTCTTAAAGGTGGATAGCTCATGCTTCCTTTTCCAGAAACTCTGGAAGTTAGTGCCAGGACACGTGTCAGGCCATCCTGACAGCACCCATGTCAACACACGTGTTAGCGTGTGATCATTGGCTGTTTCTGCAGCCACATCCCTTGCATTGAGGGGAGACTCAGGCAAATCCTGAATAGCTAGTATGTGGTTAGCTGGAGCAGGATCTGATTCTACAAGCTGTAGAGGCAACCTGCTAAGGCCATCTGCATGGCCCATTTCTTTGCCAGGTTTGTGAACCAGTGAGTAGTCATATGCAGAAAGGAAAATTGACCACCTCAACATTCTAGGAGAAATTATATGTGGGGTTTGCTTGTTTGTTGTAAACAACCCCAGCAGTGGCTTATGATCTGTATAGACCGTGAAGTGGCGACCATACAAAAAGTCATGGAACTTTTTTATGCCAGCCACTATGGCCAAGGCTTCTCTGTCTATCTGTACGTAATTACGCTCAGCAGATGACAGAGTCCTAGAATAGTAGGCTACAGGGACTTGTGTCCCATCAGCCTTCAGGTGACTTAAGACAGCCCCGATCCCATAAGGGGATGCATCGCAGGCTATACACACTGGCAGCTGCTCATTGAAATGAGCGAGAACAGCATTTGAAGATAATGCCTTGACCTCTGCAAAACTCTTTTCGTGGACTTGTGTCCACTTCCATGTAGCCTGTTTGTCCAAGAGCCGGTGTAATGGCTCTGCCACTGCAGCCTTGTGAGGTAGGAAGGAGTGATAGAAGTTTAGAAGCCCAAGGAAGGCTTGAAGCTCGCTCTTCGACTTGGGGATTGGGGCCTGCTGAATCGCTTTGAGCTTAGATTCAGCAGGATGGATGCCTTCTGCATCTATACGAAACCCCAGGAATTCAGTGGAAGTGACTCCAATTTTGCATTTGTCTTGCCTAAGCTTCAGCCCCGCTTCGCAGAACGGCAGCAAAATGGACCGAAGCCTCTCAGCCAAGCTTTTGGGTGATTCCTCTGCGATGAGGACATCATCAAAGTATGGGCAAACTCCCGGAATGTTACGGAGCGTTCGCTCCATAACGCTTTGGAAAATGCCAGGGGCTACGTTAACCCTGAACTGCAGTCTTCTGACTTTAAAAGCCCCCCGGTGCGTTACGATGGTCTGGGCCTCAGCCGTTGCCTCATCAACCGGTAGCTGTTGATAGGCCTGAGCCAAATCAAGTTTGGCGAAAACTCGGCCTCCCTTAAGCGAGGCCAAAATGTGGCTCACCACAGGCTGCTGTATAAGCGTGCTGCTGTAATGCTTTGTTTAGCGTGCATTTATAGTCAGCACAAATGCGGACTTTCCCATTGGCCTTCAGTGGCGTAACTATGGGTGTTTCCCATGGACTGCTATCCACAGGTTCCAAAATACCTTGCTGGAGCAGTTTGTCCAGCTCAGCATTAATCTTTTGCTTCAATGCAAAAGGCACCCGATGAGACTTAATTCTAATCGGGGCAATAGATGGGTCTAACCGCAAAGCAATCAGAGGCCCCTTGTATGACCCTAGTTCTGGGCTAAACACATCAGCAAACTCCTTGCAAACTTCTGCAAGGCCTGCCGTTTGCAAGCTGTGTAGCCCAGTCACTTGAATCCCAAGTGCCTCAAACCAATCGAGTCCAATTAGTCTCGTGCGGTTGCCCTCTACCACAACAATGTCCAGGAACCCTTCGAATTTCCTACGCTGCACCTTGAGTGTGGCCTCCCCTTTTACCCTGACTCGGGAATTCTGAAAATCTGTTAAGACCAGATTCGACGGCCTGAGCTTAACTCGCTGGCCGCTTCTGTAGCAGATTTGCTTAAGGGTGTCCTGGGATATGATTGACAGAGCTGAACCCGTGTCCAGCTCCATCATTAAGGGGACCCCCTGCAATTTGACATCAATGCGAAGCTTCTTCTTTAATGGCCTGTGGGCCCCTGTGTTCAAAATGCTCCTGCGGGACGCTCAGAAACCCACCCTATTCTGGCTGGGGACCCTGATACCTTTCCAAGGCAATTCTTCCAAAGGACGGTCTTTCGTGCGACCCAAACAGACGGCGGCTATGTGGCCTTGCCTGCCACATGCCCGGCAAATGGCAGAGCGGAAACGGCAATCGGAGTGCTTGTGACGGCCTCCACATCCGAAACACCAAGGGAATGGAACTGCCTTGTCAGCTCCCTTGTCGGTTCGCTCTTGGAGCCTTCTCTCCGCTGACTGCTGTAGACGGTCAACCTCGTTTTCGGAATCAGGATCAGCTACTTCTCGAGCAACCTCTTGATGGATGGATCCTGAACTCGTAGGATGCTTGTAAAGCCGCAAGGCCTTTACTGCGCCTCCTGCAGCTTCATCAGCTGTGATCTCCCTTAATGCATCCTGGAAGGAAACGTCTTCCTTTGCAAAAATCTTTTGTTGCAGCTCACGGCTCCTCAAACCACAAACTAGACAATCTCGAAGTCTTTCGTCGAAGTCTTTGAACTCACAGGGCCTAGAAGCTTGTCGCAGCGCAGCAATAAAGTCCGCAGCAGACTCTCCTAGCCTTTGGTCTCGCTGTTCGAATGCATGACGCCAGGCAATCACCGATAGCTTCGGTTCAAAATGTTCCCTTAACATTTTCTTCAGCTCAGTGTAAGCGATGGATTCCAGAGGTGCTGGGGCAACCGGATTTTTGGCAATATCAAATGTCTCTTGCCCACAGACACACAGTAACATTGCGGCTTTGAGCCCGTCTTTCCGAACTTGGTTTACTCGGAAGTAGTTTTCTACTCTGGTCACATATGAGCTCCAACGTTCAGGGTGAGCTGTATCGAATTCGGAGAAACGCCCTATCTACGACATCGTTACTTCTTAGCGGCCTCGTCAACGCCTCATGCTGCTCCGGCTTGTGAAGGGGTTCCAGGACGAATCTTGCCGAGCTCTCCTCCAGCGTCTTCGTACTGGCAGGCAGAGTCGCACAATCAGAATGCCGAACTTCCAAGCACTTCGGCCTTCCGTGATGAGTCAGCCTATTTTCTTTTCGTTGTTTTCTTGCAGCACGATCCCACCTTCGTCGCCAATGTTCTGTTCTGTGCGTTGGTAAGGCTTTGAGACGAGGCAGGAGTAACAACAGTTGCTTCTTTATTTAATGTTCAACAGAACAACACAAAATGGCGCGGATCCCTTCTATACCCCCTTACAGGGAGCAGCATCAACAAAAGACTGTTCTGTGGAAGAGTTGCTTCAGAAAGGTACCGGGGTCCCTAGTCAGAACCGGGTGAGGTTTTGCGTGACGAGAAGAAGCATGTTGAGAACAGGGGCCACCCGGCGTTTGAAAAAGAAGCTTCATCTTGAAGTTAAACTGCAGGGAGTTCCCTTGGACATGGAACTGGACACGGGCTCCACTCTGTCCATAATTTCTAAGACAACACTGGGACAAATATGTAGGAAAGGTGACCATCGAGTTAAGCTCAAGCCGTCGAATATCCTCTTGACCAATTTCCAGAATTCCAGAGTCAGCGTCAAGGGGGAGGCCACACTGAATGTCAAATTTAGGAATTTTGAGGGTCCGTTAGATGTCATATTGGTCGAAGGCAACCGCACGAGTCTGATTGGACTCGATTGGTTTGATGCACTAGGCATCCAGGTAACGGGGCTAAACAGTCTGAAAACGGCAAGCCTTACAGAGGTTTGTAAGGAGTTCGCTGATGTTTTCAGCCCAGAGTTAGGGGCATACAAAGGGCCTCCTATTGCCTTAAGACTTGATCCCTCAATAGCACTGATAAGGATTAAGCCTCGTCGGGTGCCATTTGCTCTCAAGCAAAAGATAAATGAGGAGCTGGACAAGTTGATTCAGCAAGGCGTTCTGGAACTTGTGGACACCAGTCCATGGGAAACCCCCATTGTCACGCCACTAAAGGCCAATGGAGAAGTCAGAATCTGTGCTGACTATAAATGTACATGAAATAAAGCTCTTCAGCAGCATTCCTATCCAGTGCCTGTAGTTAGCCATATTCTGGCGTCTCTACAGGGAGGGCATATTTTCGCCAAACTAGATTTCGCTCAGGCCTACCAGCAACTGCCGGTGGATGACGCCACGGCAGAGGCCCAAACAATTGTAACTCACCGGGGAGCCTTTAAGGTTTGGAGGTGAATGTAACTCCTGGCATATATCAGAGCGTGATGGAACGCACGCTCCGTAATATTCCAGGGGTCTGTCCATACTTCGATGATGTCCTCATCGCAGGGGAGTCAGTCGAAAACTTGGCAGATAGACTTCGGGCCATTTTGCGGCGTTTCCGCAAAGCAGGGCTGAAGCTCAAACAAGAGAAGTGCAAGATTGGAGTCACTTCCATGGAATTCTTGGGCGGAATCAAAGCTTAAAGCAATTCAGCAGGCACCAAGTCCAAAAACAAAGGGAGAGCTTCAAGCCTTCCTGGGGCTTCTAAATTTCTATCATGCCTTTCTTCCCCACAAGGCCGCAGTAGCGGAGCCATTACACCGGCTCCTGGACAAACAGGCCCCTTGGAAGTGGATGAGGGTCCACGAACAGAGTTTTGCAGAAGTTAAAGCTTTATTATCTTCCAATGCAGTGTTGGCTCATTTCAATGAGACATTGCCCATTAGCATAGCTTGTGATGCATCCCCGTATGGGATCTCTTAAGCCACCTCAGAGCTGATGGGACACAAGTCCCTATAGCATACTATTCCAGGACTCTGTCTGCTGTTGAGTGAAACTACGCTCAAATAGATAGGGAAGCTTTGGCAATCGTGGCGGGCATCAAGAAGTTTCACGACTTCTTGTACGGCCACCATTTTATGGTCTTTACGGACCACAAGCCACTTCTGGGGTTGTTCACAACAAACAAGCAGACACCCCAAATCATTTCTCCTAGAATGTTGAGATGGTCAATATTCCTGTCCGCATATGATTATTGCTTGGTGCACAAGCCAGGTAAAGAAATGGGCCATGCAGATGGCCTGAGTAGGCTGCCCTTAAGACAATTAGAGCCTGATCCAGCACCGGCTAACCACATCCTGTCTATCCAGGATTTGCCTGAGTTGCCCCGCAATGCAGGGGATGTAGCCGCAGAGACAGCTACCGACAACACACTAACACACGTGTTGAACTGTGTGCTCACCGGATGGCCTGACACGTGTCCTGGCCCTAATTTCCAGAGCTTCTGGAAAAGGAAGCATGAGTTGTCTACCTTTAAGGGTTGTATCCTATGGGGAAGCAGGGTAGTAATTCCAGCCTCACTGAGGACTAGAGTCCTAGAGTCCTTGCATGAGGGACATCCGGGCATTGTCCGCATGAAGGCGCTTGTGCACAGCCATCTGTGGTGGTTTGGGCTCGATAAAGACATCGAGGCCCAGGTCCACAGGTGCACCACTTGCCAACAGTCCCGGCCTGAAATGCCACAGGTTCCTGTCCATAGATGGGAAACCACCCTAGCTCTGTGGTCGAGGATCCATATCTACTACGCCGGCCCCTTTCAGGGGCAGCTCTTCCTCATAGTGGTGGACAGTCACTCTAAGTGGCTGGAAGTCGTTCCAGTGTCCAGCATGACAGCCGCCATTACCATTAGGGTGCTTCGAGGCATTTTTGCAACACATGGCCTCCCAGACGTAATTGTCTCTGACAACGGAGCTCAATTTACTTCGGCGAAGTTCCAGTCCTTTCTGCGGGCGAATTTAATTCGGCATGCTACTTCAGCACCGTTCCACCTGGCTTCAAACAGGCAAGCGGAGCGGATGGTCCACACAGCTAAAGACTCCTTAAAAAGGATCACTCATGGAAATTGGCATCACAGGTGTCCCAGCCGCAGGCACTGAGGCTAGTGAAAGTGGGTGATCCAGTGTGGACACGAAACTATTGTCCGGGTCCATTGTGGGTGGTAGCTGTGGTTGCTAAGGTTACTGGGCCCCTTTCCTACGAAGTGGCGTTGGAAGATGGTCGCGTGCTACGACGGCGCATAGATCAGCTTCGTTGGTGATTACCTAGCCACCCTTCCACCCCATGCTCTGCTCTCTGGGGGGGAGGAAGCCATCGAGCCTCTCGATCCTGATCGGGAAGATCAACCGCACAGTGACCGCAGATCACTGCAATGGTCCAAAGAAGGGCTTGCCCACGAGGCGGCTCCGGACTGGGGCACCACGGCCATGGGACATTGCCCCGAATCGACTTTCCAAGCCAGTCCTACCGCGGGCTTCGCTCCTATGGATCAGCGGGACTCTGACTTGGGTCAACCGTTCCCACCGGCTGTTTACGCTGATCAGGGGAATTCCACCCCTCAGAGGAATGCAGGGTTGAGCCAACCGGAACAGGCCAGTGTGCACGATCCGGTCTCACCCGTGTCGGACGGGTCACAAAGTCCCGGTCTGCCAAGCCTGGCAGGCGAGCTTGCAGACCAGGCGCTTGCAGCAGCTCCAAGGTGATTGGAGAGGGTCAGAGGCCCACCAAAGTTCTTACAGGACTACGTGAGGTTTCTGTCAATGTGAGCAGGACCGGCCTAGTATTTCCCTAGGAATCAGAACACACTATTCCTTGTGCTATAATGTTGAATTGGAACACACAATTCAGGTTCTATAATTTTGTAGTGTCTGAAATGCTTACACTATAATGTTGTGTCTGTGCATGTAGACCTATGATGTTGTCCATATTGTTGTTATACTGTATTGGGAGGCAAAGACCTATAATGTTGTGTGTTTTGCTGTATTGTGTATGGAAATGGTGTAGTGTTATACAATAACAAGTATGTAATCCTGAACCAAGTGGGAAGGGGTGTTATGTACTGGGTTTGATTGAGAGCAGGTGCAGGGAGCTGCACCAGAACAATCAGCAGATCACGTGGTCTGCCCGGGGAGACTTGCTGTCTGCAAGGAATGAATAAGCATGCAATTTGAGCGGGAAAGGCCGTTCCAATGATTGGCTGGCGACGCCCCAGGGAGATTGTATAAAAGGGGTTGGAGCCATTTTGTTGTTCTATTTTACTTGAATAAAGACTTATCTGTGCATGACTCTGACTATTCAATGCCTACCAACGTGAAGAACAGAACACCCCCACCGCACCCCCACTGCCAATCCTCAACAGAAATGCTCACAACAATGAAAACCTCGGACAGGAGGAAGAGCACCGCCGGGTGGGCAGGCAGGTGTCTTGCTCAGCTGTGGCTTGGGGGGCACTTTTTTCAGTGCCATTGTAACTTTGAACAGTCACTAAGCAAACTGTTGTAAGTCGAGGACTACCTGTACTTTATCACTTTTTTCCTTTTTTTTTTTGATCATCAAGTTTTTGACACCTTGCTAGGCGACTGGTGGTACTCAGATGTTGCCATATCCTAAAAGTGGTACAATGGGTGAAAAGGTTGAAAAACCCTGGTGTAATTAGCTAAAGAGGCTTCTTTTTTATAGATTTTAGAACAGTTGTGGTTTGTTTGTTACAAGACGATAAAAATGTCATCTTTTTCCTGTGAAGGAACTCTATTGTAGATCAAAGCTTTCAGTGAGGAAGTACTTGTTAGTGATGATGGATCATGCTTATAACAACACTCTTGAGAATAGAGCAGTTGTGCAATTAACTGCAGTTTTGTCAACAGATAGTAAGTATTAGCTATTCCTGAAATTGTTAATATTATAGCAGTTTATATTTAATGCTTTATGAACCATTATCACTTCCTATTTAACTCTATTAAAATTAATGTATACTTTAGTTTTTATGACAAAGTTCTAGATACAACTGGCTGCCAATTTCACTTGAATGAGAAACATTCAGTAAGATACCATTATGGCAGTTGGATGAGATATGCATAGGATTTATTTGGGTTATGGATATGCAAGTTTTTGGAGGTCAGTGGCATGGGGGGGGTTGGTCTTTGACCTCTTGTGACTACATAGAGACTCTAAGCTGATGCCCTGCTTCCCCCCCCCCCCCGGCTTTGCCAGTTGCTGTTCTACAGCACCTGCATAAGATTTCTATTTTTTGCTCATACGTTGAATCAAAAGAATGTTTATTCTTAAAGCTATTGATTATTTAAATATAGGAGTATATCTAATTTATGTGCTACCAAACTTGCACAATTCTGGCAACTTGTCATTATAAAAATATAATGCACAAAATGTAAAAAGTGCAATAAAATTAAACTTGAACATTAAAATAAACAATAGTAAATTTTAAAATGCGATGGAACCAATCCATATTAGGGAATATCAATTTTTCAAAAGCTCTTTGGGAAAACTCCATTTGGCAGGGTTATTTTTAAAGACAGTGTGACATCTAGAAGAAGTCTATTCCACAAAATCGAGCCCTTAACAGCGAAACTGCTTCAGGTCTCTCCTAGATTTCACCTTGTGTATTCTGGGAACCCTCAACATATACAACGAGCAGAAACAAATTGGGTAGAAAGAGATGGTTCTGCAAATACCAGGAACCAATTATTTAGGGGTTTAAAGGGTAAACCAACACTATTAGAAGCCAATATACTGTAGATCAGAGATCCCCAACGTTTTGGGCACCAGGGACCAGTTCCGTGGAGAGAGGTTTTTCCACGGACCGGAGGGTGCATGGTTTTGTGTGCTGCCTGCATCTTGCCCATGGGGCTTTGCTTGTTTGTGCGGCCCGGTTGCTGGCATGCCGCGGCCTGGTACTGGTCCACGAACTGGGGGTTGGGGACTCCTAATATAGATGGTATGTCCTAAAGGTGCTTTTTCAAAAGGCAACTGGACTTTCTTGTTTTTCTTTGAAGACATTTCGCTTTTCATCCAAGAAGCTTCTTCAGCTCTGACTGATTGATGGGGAATGGAAGAATTTATATTCCTTGCAGACAGCTGGTTATTTGCATTCTTTTAGAGAATTGTTGAGGCCACTTGGAGGTTTGTCTGGCCTCAGGGTCACCAGAGTAGTGTAAATGGGTATGGAGCCTTGGACACAGACAAACCTCCAAGTGGCCTCAACGACCCTCTAAAAGAATGCAAATGATCAGCTGTCTGCAAGGAATATAAATCCTTCCATTCCCCACCATCCAATCAGAGTTGAAGAAACTTGGATGAGAAGGGAAACGTCTTCAAAGAAGAACAAAAATTGCAGTTGCCTCCTGAAAAAGCACCTTTGGGATAACTAAGACCTGGATGACTGAGAATCTCCATAGACATACAGATGGTATGGTTATATGGTTACATTCTGCACCAATTCCAATTTTTAGGTAGTTCTCAAAGCAGATTTAGTAGACTTACAATTACATTTAAGAAAGAAATGAATCCTCTTTTTGTATTAACAGAAGAAGATGAAAAGAGGATAAACCCAAAGGTGTGGGTTGGGGAAGGAAACAGGGGAGGTTTTCAAATTGAACCCCTAAAAATAGAATTAACAAATCCAGATGAAGTAGTAAGACAGAGACAATATGCATTGTCAATGGAGGGTCAGAAAGGTCTACAACCTGTAATTGATGGTCTAGTGAAAGATGGCTTATTAGAACCTACCATGTCACCTTTTAATACACCTATACTTCCTGTAAAGAAATCAGATGGAATGTTTCGGATGGTACAGGATCTTAGGCTCCTGAACCAGATTGTGAGGACTAGACACCCTGTAGTTCCAAACCCATATACTTTGATGGGACACATTCCACCTGAACACCAGTGGTTCAGTGTGGTAGATTTAAAAGATGCATTTTGGGCTTGCCCCTTAGCAGAGGAATCACGTCCATTATTTGCATTTGAATGGGAGAATCCCTTTACAGGAAGGAAACAACAATATCAATGGACTGTGCTTCCTCAGGGATTTACGGAATCTCCAAACCTGTTTGGACAAGTTTTGGAACAGGTATTGGAACAATTCCAGGTCCCTGGAGAAACATACATGATACAATATGTAGATGATTTATTAATCTCAGGAAAGAAACAACATCAAGTCAAAGAGGCAACTGATAAATTGCTAGAATTTTTGGGAGAAAAGGGGTTGAGGGTTTCTAAGAAGAAACTACAATATGTTGAAAGAGACGTGAAGTATTTGGGACATTTGATAAGTAAAGGCAGTAGAAAAATAACACTGGATAGAATTGAAGGGGTGGTTAAACAGCCTCTTCCTAAAGATAAAAAGGACCTGAGAAAATTCTTAGGTCTGGTAGGCTATTGTAGGTTATGGATTGACAACTATGCTAGCCTAACTAAACCTCTGTATGCTAAATTGATTGAATCTGAACCATGGGATTTGGAGTGGGAAAATCAGGAAAAAGAAGATTTTAAGCAAATTAAAGAAGCTTTGACCCAAGCTCCTGTGTTGAGCCTTCCCAATCTAGACAAACCCGTTCATTTGTTTGTAAATGCAGAAGAGGGAATAGCTTATGGGGTTTTGACTCAAACCTGGGCGGGTCAATGCAAACCTGTAGCATTTCTGTCAAAAATTATGGATCCTGTAGTAAGAGGATGGCCAGTCTGTGTACAGGCTATAGCAGCAACAGCCCTCTTAGTACAGGAAAGTAGAAAATTAACTTTTGTGGGGGCTCTCATTGTGAGCACACCTCACCAAGTAAGAACACTTCTCCAGCAAAAAGCAGGTCGCTGGTTGACTGATTCGAGAATCTTAAAATATGAGGCTATTTTAATGGAAAAGAATGATTTGGTTTTGACAACGGATCACAATGTGAATCCGGCTCAATTTTTAGTGAATAAATCGCAAACAAGTGAAGAGAATTTGGAGCATTTCTGCTCTGAAGTAATTGAGATACAAACAAAAATACGACCTGATCTGGAGGAATGTCCCTTGGAAAAAGGGGAATCTTTGTTTATAGATGGGTCATCCCAAGTAGAGGCAGGGATTAGGAAAAATGGATATGCTATTGTGAATGGACACACCAAGGAATTATTGGAGGCTGGTAGCCTACCTACTAATTGGTCAGCACAAACATGCGAATTATATGCCCTAAACCAGGCATTGAAATTGTTGCAAGGTAAAATAGGAAATATATATACAGACTCTAGATATGCCTTTGGTGTGGTCCATACTTTTGGAAAAATATGGAGGGTTCGGGGAATGATCAACAGTAAAGGGAAAGAACTAGTGCATGAGGAATTAATTAAGCAAGTGTTAATGTCCTTAGAACAACCTAAAAGAATTGCAGTAGTACATGTTAATGCACACCAAAAAGGAAATTCCTTTGAAATAATTGGAAATCGATTGGCTGATGAGGAAGCTAAATTAGCAAGCAATGAAATTATTATGAACACATTGATACCGGAAGTTAAAACAAAGATTGAAGTTCCAATATTTAATGATAAAGAAAAAGAGCGAATACGACAAGCAGGGGGACAGGAGGGGAAAGGTGGTGTTTGGCATCTACCGGATGGTAGACAAGTAATCAATAAAGTGATTGCTAAAGAATTAATAGCATATTTGCATGAAGGAAGTCATTGGGGAACAAAGGCTCTAGTAGATTGTATTTTGAAATTGTATGCTTGCTTTGGGATTTATACAATTGCAGCACAAGTGGTGGAATCATGTTTAGTCTGTAAGAAAATAAACAGACAGGCTTTAAGAAAGCAGCCAGCAGGGGGAAGACCTCCAGCATTTAAACCATTTCAGTGTGTACAAATAGACTATACCAGTGGTGGCGAACCTATGGCACGGGTGCCAGAGGCGGCACTCAGAGCCCTCTCTGTGGGCACATGTGCCGTCGCCCCAGTCCTAGGCCTTCAGCTGGGTTTTATAAAACCTTTTCGCTTTAGACCTCCGCCGCCGTGTACAAAAAAAAAAAGGTTCAATCAATCAGTCAATTTCAACTTCTCGCGGGAAAAAAAAAGATCGTGCAAAGTTGGAATTGATTGATTGAACTTTTTAGTCCCACTCAGTCTGCTGTTACCACCGCAGCCACGCCCACCCCATGGGCCACGCCCACCCCATGGGCCACACCCACCCCATGGGCCACGCCCACCCGGCACCCAATGATGCATAAGTGGGTTTTGGGTTGCAGTTTGGGCACTCGGTCTCTAAAAGGTTCGCCATCACTGGACTATACTGAACTACCTAAAGTGGGTAGCTATAAATATCTTCTTGTAATCATTGATCATTTAACAGGATGGATTGAGGCTTTTCCCACCGTGAATGCTACAGCTAAAACGGTTACTAGAATCCTATTGGAACACATTATTCCAAGATATGGATTAGTAACCCAAATTGATAGTGATCAAGGTAGTCATTTTACTGGGAAAATCCTGCAAAATATTGGGGAAGCATTGGGAATAAACTGGAAGTTTCACACACCTTGGCATGCGCCCTCTAGTGGTAAAGTGGAACGGGCTAATGGAAAATTAAAAGAAGGAATCAGTAAACTAATCTTGGAAACAAAGATGCCCTGGATCAAATGCTTACCTTTGGCTCTTCTAAGAATTAGGACTCAGCCAAGGAAAGGCATAGGACTATCACCGTATGAATTGTTATATGGGGTGGGATTCCCACCTGGAGAAATCTGCATGGATTCATTATCTACCAGAGATAAAGTGATGAGAAATTATGTGCATAAACTGTCCCAGTATCTTGATCATTGCAGGAGGCAAGGATTGCTGGCGCAGATGCCGCCTCTGGAGTTTCCTGTCCATAAGATCTGTGTGGGGAATTGGGTTCTGATCCGGAGTTGGAAGGAGGAAAAATTACAAACTAAGTTCCAAGTGTTGCTGACCTCTGAAACCGCAGTCCGGACGGCGGAAAAAGGGTGGACCCACTACACACGAGTGAAGGGACCAGTAGCTGAACCAAAAGAACAGTGGACCTGTGTTCCAAATCCAGAACCTTTAAAGATCACTCTCAAGCGACAGTAACCGAATGTCCAAACCAGATCTATATGACTGGGTGGGATTAGGTTTGCTATCTCTTTGTCTTATAGGAGTTGTGATTGTGTGCCAGACCAGGAACGAATTCACATCCATATTGTGCCCAGAATCCCAACAGCCTCGAGAGATTCAAGAACTTAATATTTTACCTGATGTGTTGGTACTGTGACTGTAAATGCTATGTTGATTGTTGTTGTTGTTTCCATTGTATTGACTGTGTAAGATGCACCGGATGTGAAGAACATTTTGGACCATGTGATATAGTACTCATTGAGAAGAAATTGAAACCTTTTGAGGAATATACTGAGATATAGACCAGAGTGGTAAGATATACTTTCAAAGATACTCCTTCAATTCAACTAGTCCAGGAAGAACAACAAGAAGCCTTTAGAAAATATCAAAGTTTAGATATAGAGGAAGAGTGACTAAAATGCAAATCCTTAGTGTTGTATACTTGTCCATGGTTATCTATCTCTCCCTTTCTAGAGAACGATATAGGAAAGCAACAAAAACAGAAGGATGTGAAGCCTGCATTACGAACGCCACCAAAGGGAATGCAGTAATTAAAACCTTGGTATATCATACCCAAGCACCTAAGGGATGTATATTTCAATCTATGTGCCAATTAAATAAAACACAATATTCAGTTTGTAAGGGAGAAGACAAGAAGATACAATGTTATGATCCATCAATGCCAACATATTTAGATTTTAGTATATATGTAGGTCTAGCTAAAATAGGAGTGAGACAGAGACCTGAAGGTGAAGGAAGATTAATATATGTTAATTCCACTAAAATATTAGAAAAGGGGACAGAAAAGGCTTTAATACGGTTTGATGCATGTACAATATTAAGTTTATCTCCTCTCGCCACAAAGTGTGGGGACTCTAGTTGGATCTCAGCATATAAACAAAATCATAAATATATATGACCCACTAATTTGAACTTTGCAAATGGGAACCCCAATCAATGGTCACCTTGTGGGGGATCTATTAAATGTTCAGGGTGGAGTTGTGTGTGTGATTACACTGGAGGGGGTTATCCAGGATGTAGTGGTATTACCAAATTTAAAAGAATATACGGAACTAATACAATGGAGTTGGAAATCACTAACAACCATGCTGAAGTAGTAAGTTATGGATTTGGGATAGATGGTACAGGATTAGATCCATCAACTTATATTACTATAAAGAAAGAAAAGATATATGCAGGGGAAGTCAAAACAATAGGATGGTCAGTTTATAATACTTTAAGACAATTGGAAAAGGAAATAGATATTAGTGAGAAAGCAAGTAACTTGTTTATGGATATGGCCGAGGATATAGCCAAAACCTTGACCGTTAAAAATTGTTTTGTATGTGGAGGAACTAATATGGGACAACAGTGGCCTTGGGAAGCATTAGAAGCAGACCCAGTGATCTTCAACAACATGACTAAGCAAGGAAATATTACGGGGCGATCTGGAAATGACCAACAGATTATATGGACCCTAAGTCCTAATCTAGTAGGAAAAAACTGTTTTAAGAGAAATGGAACTAAAAAGGTAGGAGATTTGATATGTTTGGGATATTGGGATGGTAAATATAAACAATGGACAAGTGTAGGGAATCAAAGTGAACCAGAAAAGTTTAATTTCACTGAATGGGGAACTTATTTAAATAAAACAGATAACAGCAAATGGATAGCCCCAAAAAATATGTATTGGATTTGTGGGAACCAAGCCTATGAAAGTTTGCCTGGTAACTGTGGTGGGTCATGTGTTTTAGGATGGATTAAACCATCTTTCTTTTTATTACCCCTAAGAACTAAACAGACACTGGGAATCCCTATTTACGATTATTTAGATCGCTATAAAAGATCTATTGATTCAGATATTACATGTAATGTTGAAACAATGAGAGGAAATGAATGGACACCAGAAAAGATTGTGTGCATCTATGGGCCTGCTACCTGGGCCGAAGATGGATCTTGGGGATATAGAACGCCCAGGGCTTTTTTTCTCATAGAACACCCAGAACGGAGTTCCGGCACCTTTTTTGGATGGAACCTTGTAGGGTAGGCAAGGCGGGTTGTATGATGTGTGTGAGTTCCGGCACCTTTTTTTTTTTTAGAAAAAAAGCACTGAGAACGCCCATTTATATGTTAAATAGAATAATAAGATTACAGGCTGTATTAGAATTAGCTGGAAGAAAAATAGATACTGCTTTAAATATTTTGGCAAAAACTACTGATAAGCTTAGAGTGGCTGTGTATCAAAATAGATTAGCATTAGATTATATATTAGCTAAAGAAGGAGGGGTATGTGGGAAGTTTAATTTAACTAATTGTTGCTTACAAATAGATGAAACAGGTACAGTGGTGAAGCAATTAACCACTGAAATGAGACAACTTGTACATGTTCCAGTCCAGACTTGGACTGCTCTTTTAGATGAAGGGGGTTTTTTAGGGGGAATTTTTAGAAACTGGAAGCAAGCTTTATTCATGCTTGTAATAATCATTATGGGATTAATATTTTTACCCTGTCTCATCTCTCTCATTAAGAATATTGTTCAAAGTACTGTAGAAGGAATAATACATAGTAATCAGAAGGAATCACTAGGGAGAAAAATGTATAACCTTACACAAATCAATGAAGAAACTAATTTTGTAGAATATGAAAAGACATTAGAAATACAAAGAAATTTGGAAAAAAATTAATGTTTTATTTTTAAAGAATGGGTAAAAAGAAAAAGGGTGGATTTGTGGAAAAAACTGGAAGTAGCGAGGACATTTAAAAATAAATATATATATACTTTTAGTATTATCATGTAATCATATTTTATATTTTATAATTATCATTTTATAATCAATTGCCTGAGTAGATGCTTTGAGTATATAGGGAAAATACAAGCCTCAGGTGGAGGCGGGGGGCGGGGGACAGGAGTTACTGTGGGTCCCAGTGTGAGTCACCATCTAGGAATTGTTTTTAAGTACTTTCTGGTACCTGGTACCCCTACTTGATCTAACAGGTGTAGAAGATGGGAGACATCTCTCCTTTAGAATTGATAAGCATGTACATATATGGTCTGAGCAAACAGGATAGTAGGGGAGGGATCTTATTAGTATAATGTAAGCAAACAGGGGCGGAGATAATGTATTCTGTTTAGGCGCTTCTGATAGATTGTAACCTCCAAAGCCTAAGCCAATGGGGCCATGGGGGAGGGAATGGGGTGTCGCGATAGGATGTATAATAATATGTGATTTTGGAATTTGGGGTGTGGTTCAGTGCTTGGCTACATTGCATTTTGCCTTCCTGAATCCACCACGCTTTGCAAACCGTTACCTTTTAAACTTTGTTGTGAAGTCTAATAAACTTCTTTTCTATTTGTAACTCAAACAGAGTGGATTTCAATTTGTGACTATTTTTGGTGTCTAACACTATGTATGTTCCAAAAGAAAAAGGTAGCAGTCTTTTTATACAGCTAAAAGATATGGAGTTCAGAATCAGTTATACCTATGAAAAAGTTCAGAACCACTGACCATAGAGATCCAGTTAAGATTTTTCTTCTTTGATTTTTTTTAAAGAGAGAAGAAAGGTCAAGAATAAATTGAGCAAATCTTAAGAAAAACATCCAAATTTTTATTAAATGTAACTTCCTAATTCCTTAGCAATGCCACGGGACAGCATTGGTATCAGCAGTAAGAATATCATTTTGAATGCAGGCCAGTACTCGGAAGAACATGTTCTAAAATGCACATTCAAAGCATGTGATCCAGAAGAAACAGGTAAAAAGCATTTTAATATCATTTGGAAGCACTCAGCATTTAATCAAAGAGCTCCTCTTTGCTTTGGTAAGAATTTTTGAGAATATAATGATGTGCCATATTATTTTACCAATGTACTCAAACAGAAAATTTAATCTCAGTTTAATGGGGTTTGATTTAATGGTAGTCCTTGCTTAACAACTGGCCTGTTTAGCAACTGTTTGAAGTTACAATGACACTGAAAAAGTAACTTTATAACTGATTCTCATACTTAGTTGCAGCATCCCCATGGGCACATGATCACCATTTGTGCGCTTCACAGGCAGCTTCTGACAAGCAGAGTCAATGGAGAAGCTGGTAGTAAAATCTCAAGTCGCAGTCATGTGACATCTCACTTAATGATCATGTTGCTTAGTGACAGACTTACCACTCTCAATTGTTAAGGGACAGAAAGTTCCAGTTGTTAAGTGAAGACTACCTGTATTTTTCTAGTCTTAGATCTTGCTAGTCATTATCCAAGTATATCTTCATTCTATGAGGGATACAAGCCTGAAAAACAAATGAAACCTAAAATGATGAAGAAACTAACATATAATTTTTCATGCTTGTGTAGTATAGCAGCATATACAACAGAGTCCAGGCTGACAGTGATTTTTGGTTATATGCAGATTCTCATTCCAACTGGTGAGTTCTGTACTAAAATAAGTTTTGTAAGATGGGTAGGTAAAGGGCATTCAAGGACTTAAGTCATTTTGTCACTAGACTTAAAGCATTTTCATAGCATCACTCAGCAGTTGCTGAAGTAATGTAGGATCTTCCTAGTAGCTCAGTAAAAATGCTATCCACCAGTCCTTGAGGTGACAGAAAAGAATGCTAACATAAATACCCCATTACAGTCCTTATTCTCCCACAATAAGGAGGTTTGTGTATGGGCTATCTTTATTGTGGGCCAAGTTAAAAAAAACAGTGGATTCTCTGGCTTCATTTTCTTTTCCATCAAATTTTTACCTGCTAGCACTGGGGTGTCAAACTGCTGGCCCGCAGGCCGGATGTGTCATGGCAAAACCACGCCCACCCCATTGCCGGCAATGGAAAAAAAGAACAAGAGAAGGACGAATCCCCAGCTGCCTTTTTGCAAAGACTAAAAGATGGTATACATAAGCTTTTTTTGTTATTTTTGACTTTGGTCGCAAGCCTTTGTTCATTATGAGCCTTAGCTTTCCTCACTTCATCTTTGAAGGCTCGGGCTATTTGTTGATATTCTGATTTAGTTATGTGCCCCTCTTTCCACTTTCTATACTTGTCCTTTTTATCTTTCAATTTATCAGAGAGTTCTTTATGCAGCCATGCTGGTTTATTTTGAGAGCTGTTATTTTTCCTCTTTGTTGGTATTGAGCTAGACTGGGCTTCTATTATCTTGCTTTTCAAAATTTCCCAAGCTTCTTGAGTTGTTTTCCCCTGGAGGATTCTCATCCATGGAATCCTTCCCAAGCCCTCTCTAAGTTTATTGAAATTAGCTCTCTTGAAGTCCAAGACTCTAGTTTGACTATGTTCTATTGCTTGTGCTTCCATAATGTT
>NW_015388760.1:44797-64504 GCF_001527695.2 Protobothrops mucrosquamatus
CTTGGTGCAGAGTTTGTCTCCCAGTTGATGTCAGGGTAATTAAAGTCCCCCATTACTATGGTGATGTGCTTCCTACATACCTTAGTTAGCTGACTAGCAAAAAGTTCATCTATTTCCTCTGTTTGGTTGGGTGGCCTATAGTATACACCTATGGCAATGTCATTTTTTCTCCCTTTTATATTGACCCAAATGCATTCAAAACAGTTTTCGTCATTGTTGTGCTCTATTTCTGTGGAGATGTAATTATTTCTTATATAGAGAGCAACTCCACCTCCTCTTTTATTTGGTCTGTTTCTTTTAAATAATTTAAATCCCTCTAGCTGTGTGTTCCATTTGTGGGTTTCATCCCACCATGTTTCTGTAATGGCAACAATATCATATCTGCCCTCATTAACCTGAATTTCTAGTTCACCCTGTTTGCTGTTCATACTCTTTGCATTGGTGTATAGACATTTGAGTCCTTTATGACCGACCCCATGTTTACTTTCTACATAACCTGTGTGGTGCCTGAGTTCCCCTATTGTCTTACCAGCTATTTGGTTAGTGCACTTTGTGTGGCACTTGTTATTAAAAGCTTGATTTTGCTTGACAGCAAGGTTGGTATTCTTGTTCACACACATATCTATGTTACATGCACTGATAGCCCTATAGTTTTTAGATTGCTGGGGACAGGGATGCTCTGTATCGATTAACTCACTGTCCCCGCTGTTTAGTTTAAATATTCCTCCAGAAAATCTGTGAATTTATAGCCGAGTAACTCAGTCCCTTTCTTTGATGGATGCAAACCATCTCTTTTGTACATTTTTTCATTGGACCAGCTACTGACATCGTGACTAATATATCCAAAGCCTTCCCCTTTACACTACTCCTTTAGTCACATATTGAATTGTGCTATACGCTGGCCTTTTCCATTTTGCTCTTTATACACTGGTAAAACCTCTGAAAAAGTTAGCCTACAGCCTATTTTGCTAAGTTCCTGCCCCAAGCTCTTGAAATCATTCTGCACAGAGAGTACATCTTTTTGGGACAGATTGTTAGTGCCAAGATGTACAATAGCCTCCACATCACAGTCCTTGCTGGTATTCTTAATTATTTTAGAAATACGCTTCTTGTCCCTACTGGCAGTAGCACCTGGGAGACATCTGACCTCTTTTGAAACCTCTGTGTCCTTTCCTAAATTTACATCCCTTATAATTGAATCACCAACCAGAAGGTGGCTTCTCTTTTTGGATGCCTTTCTGTTCTTGCATGACTGATGTGTAATACCTGATTTGCACTTCTCCCTGTCGGAAACAAGTTCTTTATCTTGGTCCACGATCCCCTGCTTATTTGAGTTATCATCACAAATACCTTTACCTGTCTCCTTAATTTCCCTATTAAGGTCAGCAAGGGCATTGTATCTGTTGTGCAGGGACACAGCGAAAGCTTTGTGTTTATGGTTTACAGCTCTCACCCTGACAGATCCCACGGTTGTCCATACTGCCCTTCTCCTGCAGGATCTTTGTGGTAGAGGGGGCTGATAGTGCGGAGGCTCAATAAAGTAGAAGGGCTGAACTGGACACCTAATTTCTACCTGAAGAGCACAGATTACAGACCCTAGATAGATAATC
This sequence comes from Protobothrops mucrosquamatus, assembly GCF_001527695.2. Classification (NCBI taxonomy): domain Eukaryota; kingdom Metazoa; phylum Chordata; class Lepidosauria; order Squamata; family Viperidae; genus Protobothrops; species Protobothrops mucrosquamatus. Next base: position 46,408 of record NW_015388760.1, read on the forward strand.
TGTCCTTGTAGACTAGTGATTTGTTTACAGATAGGACAGTTTCCAAGTTTGAAGAGGGTACTGTGAAAAACAGCTGCAAAGCAAGTGTTGCACTGTACTAAGCCAGACATTCTTAGATACAAGGAATCTCAGACGCACTTGCCCTGAATGTACCACTGCTGTTTATGATTTTTAGTTATATGATTCCAAGCAAGCAATTCCAAGCAAACAATTCCAAGCAAGCAGTTCCAAGCAAGCAGTTCCCAGCAAACTCTGGGGAATTAAATGCAATGAAGTATCCAATCAGTAGGGCCTTTGCTACTTTTCTCCTCCCCCCTTCTTTTCAACTCACAGTTTGTAAAATTCCAAGCAAGCAATTCCAAGCAAGCAATTCCAAGCAAGCAGTTCCAAGTTAAAAGTAGTTAAATTGGGAAAAATATGGCCACTACGTAAAACTTCAGCAGCCAAAAAGCCAATGTAGTCCTGGGCTGCATCAACAAAAGGATAGCATCAAAATCATGAGAAGTGATAACACTGCTTTATACCACACTAGTGAGGCCACACTTGAAATACTGATACAAAAAAGATGCTGAGACACTAGAAAATGTGCAGAGAAGAGCAACAAAGATAATAAGGGGTCTGGAAGCTAAATTGTGTAATGAACAGTTGAGGGAGCCCGCTATGTCTGGGCTATTGTAGAGAAGGATTATGGGGGACATGATAACTGTCTTCCAGTACTTGAGAGGCCATCACAGAGAAGAGAGGATTGACTTATTCTCCAAAGCACCAGAGTGCAGGAGAAGAAGTAATGAGTGGACGTTTGTTAAAGAGAGATCCAACGTAGAAGTAAGGAGAAATTTTATAATAGTGAGAACTATTAATCAATGGAATAGATTGCCTCCTGGATTTGTGGGTGCTCCATCAGTGAGGTTTTCAAAAATAGACAGGAAAACCATTTGACCAAGGAAGTATAATGCCTCCTGCCTTGAGCAGGAAGTTGGACTAGAAGACCTCTAAGGTCCCTTCCAGCCCTATGGTTTATGTTGTATGAAACTACATTTTGGATAACAAAAGATCTGTAATGTATTCAGTGTTGATAGAACTAGCAAACAACATATGGCAGAATCTGGCTCTTTCCCAGTTTAAATCAATCTGGGCAGCACAGTGCTCCTACTTTTTCAAAAGAGAGCTAAATCTGATCAATATGTAAGATCCGACAAATGGGCAGATTACTCTGTGGAAGTTAGGTATCCAGTTTCATTCAGCCTTTTATAAAATAGTCATGGAAAGCAGTACTTAGGAGGGAAGGCGCTATGCCTACAGTAGCCTAAGATAACCCATAAACTCTGGGCAGATTGCAGCTCTTGACCACATCAGCAATGAAAGTACTTCCAGCATATCGGATCAAATCCATGGGGAAAATGTTTTTGAGATAAGAAAGGAAACATTGCTGGAAGTACTGGTGAATCAGCTAGGGATGCCAGCTTCATGAAAATATAGTAGAAAAAGTAAATTGCATGTTTATGCCACCATTAGGGGCAAGTGAAAAGGACTCATATAACCTGCCTCATAATTATCATTTTGATACAACAGTAGCTAAATGGCTATACAAAATGCTGGGGAAATTAGCATAGGAGAAAAATGAACATGTTTTTATCTTTTTTAAAGAAAGTTTTTTATTAAATGGGATGTATAAAGTTAATGTAGAAAAAAAATAACATATAATTAACACAGGGAAATGATATATTAAGCTGAAAATGTTTTAAGATTTAGTGAAAATGTTCAGGGTATTTTAGACCTTTCCCTACTTCTATATTGAGGCTTCAGTATAGAATGTTTTGCTGCAAGTGATTTTCTGTGTTCATAAGAAACTCATTTAAAAAAGGAAACAAAAATTATCCTACATTAAAGATTTCAGACAAATTTCCTTCTGTGAGTTTTCTAAGACTTTATTCATTTACAGAGCAGCTAGTTCACATAGTTTGCTGTAGTGGTTAAAGCACCAGGCTAGAAATATGAGACTGTGAGTTCTAGTCTTGCCTTTGGCACAAAGCCAATTAGAGACCTTGTGCCAGTCAATCTCTCTCAGCCCTAGGAAGGAGGCAATGGCAAACCACTTTTGAAATCTTGCCAAGGAAACTGCAGGGACTTCTCCAGGCAGTTGCCAGGAGTCAACACTGTCTCAAAGGGACTGAAAAAAAAGTTACATACCAGTTATGTTTACCAATGACAATCTCTCTCTCTCTCTCTCTCTCTCTCTCTCTCTCTCTCTCTCTCTCTCTCTCTCTCTCTCTCTCTCTCTCGATAATATACATGAACATACACATAGCTGTTCCTCTTCTCCTCATCCTCTTCCTCCTCCTTTTTTATCTGTCCTTACATGGGAAAACTAACAAGGGAGATCAGTTTAATATCTTTGGCCTTATATATTAGTTTTCTAGTACTGATTTATTTATATTTATATCAGTTTAGCCTGTGTTTCATTAAAATAATTGTACATACAAGTATAATTTTGGATTGTCTATCCACATTCATAATCCACTTTATTCTGATCATAGGACAAGTTTCTGTTTTCCACATCATTGAATACTTACAAGAAATGACAGGGCAAAGCTGTGAAGCTTGGAGGCTTCAGTCTCTCTACAAGAGATTGGACCCTGAAGAACAAGGACTTACTGTTGATTTTTCTACCTTCTATTCTGTTATGAAAGATTGGATTGCCGACTGTCAACAGGAAGGGTGAGTATTAACAGTATTGAGAAGTTGTCTTACAGTTTGCTCTGGCATCAATATTAACTTTCCCAGATTAATTCAGTTCTCAAATGTTGTGATGTTGTGATATTATATTAAAGAAAGTTATGTGGAAAAAATTGGAAGTAATGAGGACATTTAAAAATAAAAATAAAATATATTTTAGTATTATCATGTAATCATTGATTAGTTATTTTATAATCATTATTTTATAATCAATTGCCTGAGTAGATGCTTTATGTATTTTGGAAAATTACAAGTCCCAAATGAGGGGAGAGGGAAACTGGAGTTACTAAGGCGTCTGGTATGAGTCATCATCTAGGAATTGTTTTTCTGTACCTTTTGGTGCCTGGTACCACTACTTGGTCTGAAAGGTGGAAGATTGATAGGCGTGTGGACACATCTTATTTCCAAGATTGATAGGCATGTGGACACATCTTATTTCCAAGATTGATAAGCATGTACATATATGGTCTGAGTAAACAGGATAGTAGGGGAGGGATCTTATTAGTATAATGTAAGCAAACAGGGGCGGAGATAATGTATTCTGTTTAGGCGCTTCTGATAGATTGTAACCTCCAAAGCCTAAGCCAATGGGGCCATGGGGGAGGGAATGGGGCGTCGTGATAGGATGTATAATAATATGTGATTTTGGAATTTGGGGTGTGGTTCAGTGTTAGGCTACATTGCATTGTCTACCTTCCTGACTCCACCACGCTTTGCAAACCGTTACCTTTTAGACTTTATTGTTAAGGTTAATAAACTCCTTTTCTATTTGCAACTTAAACTGAGTGAATTTCAATTTGTGACTATTTCGTGTCTAACAATTTTTGGTGCCAAAACCCGGGACTCAACAGGATTTCGTTCAGGACTCCCTCACTTGGAGGACGATGTGGAAGGCATGCCCTGTTGAGTTCGATAGTCCAGCTTCGAACTCCAGGAGTGGTGAGTGCTGAGTGAACCCTAGAGCCCTACGAACCTAAATAGAAGTTGCAAATAGAAACGAAGGGTGAGGGAACCAGGAATAGAGATTGCCGGCCTCAGGAAAAACCGGGTAACTTTGTGCACGAACCTAGGTGAGTAAAATCTGGGGTGGCCAGATACAAAAAAACCACCTAGGCAGTTGGGATAGGACTGGGTAGGACTGTTTGAATCTGAGATCTATGTGAGGAGTGCATTAGATGTCCCAAGTACCACAGGGGGTAGCAAGACTGAGTGAGAGCTGACCCTTCAGTATTTGCCATACCCTCATGAGAGGATTGGTGGAGAAAAAGGGGGAAGCAGGAGCTTGGTGAAGCGAAAGGTGGTCTCATTAGGTTGGTAAGGATAAGATAACAGTACAGTAAACCAGTATGGGCAATTCTCGGAGTGTTCCCGAAAGGAAATGTGTGAAGAAAATTAGAAAGAATCCTAGGTTGAGCATAGATACAGGGAGTCCTTTAGGACTCCTACTAAGTAATTGGGGTAAGTCACCTTATAATAGGATAATTGATAGATTAAATTTGACTAAAGAAGATATGGTGAATTTGTGTTGTTTTGTTTGGTGGGAGGATGAGAAAGTAGAGTGGCCGCGAATGGGAACTAATGATTATTTCGCGTGCCAAAATTTATATGATTATGTGCAGAGAAAAGTGTGTAAATCATTAGATAATGAGTTGGATTATGCTTTAATTTGGAATCCAGATAAATGGATCTCTGGGGTAGATACATTATCAACTGTCCCTGTAATGGTACAAAAAGAGGAGGAAAAAGAATTAGATGAAGAGGAAGAAACAAAACCAAGATATAGGGACTATCGTCCACCACCCTATAATCCAAATCAGGCTCCAGCCCAACCCCCACTGGCGATGCCTCAAGGGGCAGTGGGAGGAATTGGAACCTGGCCCCAACAACAGCCAGAGAAGGAGGATACAAAATATAAAAAATTGAGAAGAGAAATAGAACAGTGTAAAAAGGACATTGAAAATTTTCCCTTTCATAAGCATCCAGATATATCAGCCTTCCCCTTAAGGGAGGTGCCGAATGGGGTAGATGGAAACAATGCCCCAAGAATAAGCTTTGTCCAAGAGCCGTTAAAGGCATCTGAAGTAAGGGCATTTAAAAAGGAATTGAAAAATCTAATTGAGGACCTGCTGGGGGCTGCTGAACAGTTGGATAATTTACTGGGACCAAACATTTATACCTGGGATGAACTGACGGCTATTTTAAATGCTTTATTTTCGGCCGAAGAAAGACAATTAATTAGAACTGCAGCAGCAGCAATTTGGACTAGGGAACACCCGAATGGGGGGTAGCGGCAGATGTAAAACTTCCTCTGGCCAGACCAAATTGGGATAACAATGATTTGGCTGGAAGACAAAATATGGAAGACATGAGAAATCTTATAATTATAGGAATGAAAGAAGCTATACCCAAGGCTCAAAATATGACCAAGCCATTGCAGATAGAACAAGAGAAGGACGAATCCCCAGCTGCCTTTTTGCAAAGACTAAAAGATGGTATGCATAAATATACAGGGATGGATCCAGATGATGCTGCCAATATACCACTGGTCAGAGTTCAATTTGTTACTAAATCCTGGCCTGATATAAATAAGAGGCTGCAGAGATTGGATGATTGAACAGCCAAACCAATAAATGATTTGTTGAAAGAGGCTCAGAAAGTGTATGTTCAGAGGGATACAGAGAAAGTAAGGCAGAAAAGTAAGATGATGGTAGCAACAGTACAGCAAGTGATGAAGCAGGAAAAACCTCCTAGAAGAGAGTTTGGGGATAAGAAGAGTCCCTTTGAGACAAGATATAGGAAGGATGAAAGAAACCAGTATGTTAATGGGAGTAGAGGAAGGGGATTTGGAGGATTTCGGTGTGGATACCAGAATAGGGAGAGAACGTGCTTTGGAAGTGGAATGAAGGGCCACTTTAAAAAAGATTGCCCTAAATGTGAGAGAGAGCAGCAAGTTTACTCAGTGTGGGAAGAAGAGGATAGTTTTTACTAGGGGTGTCAGGGGCAGTTTATTTTTAGGTCCCACAACGAGCCCTTGATAAATTTATAAGTGGGACCCGAGAAGGAAGAGGTAGTGTTCTTGATTGATACTGGGGCAGCGCGCACTTCAGTGTCAACTTTAATACCTACCATGAAGATTAGTCAGAATCAAGTTAGAGTGTCTGGAGTGAAGGGAGAAGGATTTTATGTAAAGGAATTGGAGGAAATTCAAATTGGGCAAGAAAATGGAAAGGGCTAATGGAAAATTAAAAGAAGGAATCAGTAAACTAATCTTGGAAACAAAGATGCCCTGGATCAAATGCTTACCTTTGGCTCTTCTAAGAATTAGGACTCAGCCAAGGAAAGACATAGGACTATCACCGTATGAATTGTTATATGGGGTGGGATTCCCACCTGGAGAAATCTGCATGGATTCATTATCTACCAGAGATAAAGTGATGAGAAATTATGTGCATAAACTGTCCCAGTATCATTGCAGGAGGCAAGGATTGCTGGCGCAGATGCCGCCTCTGGAGTTTCCTGTCCATAAGATCTGTGTGGGGAATTGGGTTCTGATCCAGAGTTGGAAGGAGGAAAAATTACAAACTAAGTTCCAAGTGTTGCTGACCTCTGAAACCGCAGTCCGGACGGCGGAAAAAGGGTGGACCCACTACACACAAGTGAAGGGACCAGTAGCTGAACCAAAAGAACAGTGGACCTGTGTTCCAAATCCAGAACCTTTAAAGATCACTCTCAAGCGACAGTAACCGAATGTCCAAACCAGATCTATATGACTGGGTGGGATTAGGTTTGCTATCTTTCTTTGTCTTATAGGAGTTGTAATTGCGTGCCGGACCAGGAACAAATTTACATCCATATTGTGCCCAGAATCCCAACAGCCTCGAGAGATTCAAGAACTTAATCACAGTTTAGATATAGAGGAAGAGTGACTAAAATGCAAATCCTTAGTGTTGTATACTTGTCCATGGTTATCTATCTCTCCCTTTCTAGAGAACGATATAGGAAAGCAACAAAAACAGAAGGATGTGAAGGCTGCATTACGAACGCCACCAAAGGGAACGCAGTAATTAAAACCTTGGTATATCATACCCAAGCACCTAAGGGATGTATATTTCAATCTATGTGTGAATTAAATAAAACACAATATTCAGTTTGTAAGGGAGAAGACAAGAAGATACAATGTTATGATCCAAGAGAAGACCCACGGAGATGGGCTTTACAAATTAAAACACATAAATCAAATGGACATGGATGAAACCAAATAACATTAGGGACTTCCCAATGGAAGAAATCCTTGACTGAGTCCTTTGCTGTGACATTTGATGTATGTAAAGCCGCCAATCATTGGGCAGCGGTAGATGGTTGTGGGGGAGTCAGTTGGGTTCATACATATGCATCAAACCATAAATATCTTTGTCCCCCAGATGAATGTACTGTATCAACTATACGATGTAAATGGTGGTCCTGTATAAATGAAAGTCCAAAAGAATATTTGAATATTCAACTTTTAAAAGTACCCACAAAAACAGCCACTTGTGGAAGTGATAACTGTAACCTAGTAAATCTGACTATCAGCAATGGTAGTTGGTATGTGCAACAAACTGCAGGGAGAAATAAAAATTGGATGTTTGGTATAGGAATAAATGGAAAGGGAGCAGACCCAGTGTCTGAAGTAGAAATACAGATATATGGACCAGCAACATGGGCTGAGGATGGATCTTGGGGTTACAGAACACCAATATATATGTTGAATCGTATTATCCGTCTACAGCAGCGGTTCTCAACCTGTGGGTCGTGACCCCTTTGGGGGTCGAACGACCTTTTCACAGGGGTCACCTAAGACCATCGGAAAACACATATTTCCGATGGTCTTAGGAACCGAGACACCGCTCCTCTATCCGTCTCCAGGCGGATAAAAACAACACAGAGAATGGTAAGACTTAAAGCATCAAAGGAGCAACTCCCCGCCTCTCAGGTAGAGCTAGCAAGAGCCAACGACTCAGCCCGCCTTCTCCCAGCCTTTTCACCAATCAAAAGCCGCGGCCCGGACATTGGCGTCCGTGACGTATCTTCCCGGGGAATCTGTGAAGCCGGCGGAGCTGCTCCAGATCATGCTTGCATGCAGTCGCTCGCGCTTCGGTGGAAGAGGGGAGACAGGCTGGCGGGGAGTTGAGGGGGAGTGAGGCAGGAGAAGGAGTAGGAGGAGAAAGGAGGGAGGGAGGGAAGGAAGGGTTGTAGCTGTGGAATCAGCACGCCGGAGGGCTTTGCCGTGGGGGTGGGTTCCTTTTGTATTTTGATTCCCTCCCTTTTGTTCACTCGCTCGCCTCCTTTCTGTTGAACCCCCCCTGGTTTAGATCGGAGTTGCTGCTTTGCACGGGCATGAGCCAGGCTGGCCATTCGTGGGGTTGGTCTCTGCCCTTGCGTGGGAGGGTTGCAAGCACCTTAATTGAGTCTCTCCACCCCCATCCATGGGATTTTCCTCGGGGTTGCTAGGAGCTGCGCTTAAACTCAGAATCGCCTGGCTGCAAGCGAAGAGAAGGGAGTTGGCGCGGGCGAGAAAGCCAGCAAGCCAGCCTGCCAGCCCGAATTGCGAGCTTCCCTTCGCCTTTTTCGTCGTGAATTGGGAGCAAGCCAACCTTGGGATTTTTCCTCCTCCTGCCTTTAAACGGTTTCCTTTTATTCTGCCTCCCGCCTGGTTGGGATCCAAAGGCGAGGCTCCGATTGGGGAAGTGTATACTCCACTGCCAGAAATTGTTAGGAAAAAGGAAATGCGGGTGCGCTTCAAGGTGTTGACTATCATCTTTAAAGCGCACCATGGCATCAGACCTGGCTACCTCCGAGACCGCCTTCTGCCACAGATCACCTCTCACCGGCCGATACGCTCCCACAGAGCGGGTCTCCTCAGGGTGCCGTCAACCAGACAGTGCCGGTTGGCGACCCCCAGGGGGAGAGCCTTCTCTGTTGGAGCCCNACTGGCCTAGGGACATTTTAAATTGGTTTCTAATTAATTTTAAAATAAGAATAGGCCTATTGAATATATCTTTTAATTGATTTTAAATTTTGTAGATTTGTATCGATTGTTCTGTTTTTAATTGGCTGTAAGCCGCCCTGAGTCCACTAGGAGAAGGGCGGGATATAAATGCAATAAACTTGAAACTTGAACTTGAAACTTGTCAGAAAACATTTAGATGAGAATCAAGTACGCTCAGTGGAAGGTGAAAATGTTGGAAGGAGGGAATGAAATAGCTGGAATCTCGGACAGGTGTAAAGTCGTATCCTTCTGTTTTGGGAAACGTCTATGAAAAGTAGCCATGTAACCCCTTGCTTCATCCACAAAATGTTACAGGGGTTCTGATTTTTTATTTATAACCCTTTTCCTTTCTTCCATTCTCTTGCTGCTTTTCCTTCAATTGGTCATGTGATCAAAATGTGGATGCTTGGCAACTGGCCTGTATTTATGATGGTTGCAGTGTCCCAGGGTCATGTGATTATTTTTAGCAATCTTTTGACAGGCAAAGTCAATGGGGAAGCCAGATTCATTTAACAACTGTGTTCCTAACTTAATAACTGCAGTGATTCACTTAACAACTGCAGCAAGAAAGGTCGTAAAATGGGTGCAACTCAACAACTGCCTTGCTTAGCAACAGAAATGTTGGGCTCAGTTGTGGTCGTAAGTCGAGGACTACTAATTTTATGGTTGGGGGTCACCACAACATGAGGAACTGTATTAAAGGGTCGCGGCATTAGGAAGGTTGAGAACCACTGCACTAGAGAGAAAAATGTATAACCTTACACAAATCAATGAAGAAACTAATTTTGTAGAATATGAAAAGACATTAGAAATACAAAGAAATTTGGAAAAATTTTAATGTTTTATTTTTAAAGAATGGGTAAAAAGAAAAAGGGTGGATTTGTGAAAAAAAACTGGAAGTAGTGAGGACATTTAAAAATAAAATTAAAATATATTTTAGTATTATCATGTAATCATTGATTAGTTATTTTATAATCATTATTTTATAATCAATTGCCTGAGTAGATGCTTTATGTATATTGGAAAATTACAAGTCCCAAATGAGGGGAGAGGGAAACTGGAGTTACTAAGGCGTCTGGTATGAGTCATCATCTAGGAATTGTTTTTCTGTACCTTTTGGTGCCTGGTACCACTACTTGGTCTGAAAGGTGGAAGATTGATAGGCGTGTGGACACATCTTATTTCCAAGATTGATAAGCATGTACATATATGGTCTGAGTAAACAGGATAGTAGGGGAGGGATCTTATTAGTATAATGTAAGCAAACAGGGGCGGAGATAATGTATTCTGTTTAGGCGCTTCTGATAGATTGTAACCTCCAAAGCCTAAGCCAATGGGGCCATGGGGGAGGGAATGGGGCGTCGTGATAGGATGTATAATAATATGTGATTTTGGAATTTGGGGTGTGGTTCAGTGTTAGGCTACATTGCATTGTCTGCCTTCCTGACTCCACCACGCTTTGCAAACCGTTACCTTTTAGACTTTATTGTTAAGGTTAATAAACTCCTTTTCTATTTGCAACTTAAACTGAGTGAATTTCAATTTGTGACTATTTCGTGTCTAACAGTTAGGCATGATAAATGTTTGTTTTACTTTATGTGCATGTCACCAATTTTCAGAGGCCTTACATGGTTAACAATGAACAGTAAACAATGAACATTTAAAATTCCCCCAAACCAAATACATATAAAACCCAAATCCATATAAATAAGCCACGTGTGCTACAGATCTGATCTGCATTTTATGGAACTCCTCTACTGCTATCCGGAAAAGAAAAGCTTTACAAGTTTTCCTGAAACACAGGAAGGATAAAACTAAAAAGTTGGCCTGTAATTACTGCAGTCTCAGTACAGGTATTAGCTATTCTGTTTGAAAATAGAAATGTTGAAAGTTGTAATACAGCATTTCTGGAAGGCACCTATTTAATGGAGGATGAATAAAATGATGCTTGCAAATATCCTGAAAGTAGGAAGCTAAATCTCTTGCCTTGAATCTCAAAGAGACTGTTAATGGAGTTAAATGTTGCATTTTTGGAAGAGTATAAAATTGCAGGATTTAAATTTGCCGTATCTGGAGCTATTTGAAGCCAAGAAATTAAAATGATTCAAATAAATGGCATAATTGTGCATTCTGAAAATTGATAGAATTGAACATAACCGATAAATATTACTGCCAAAATTGAATAAGTAAAATAGATTATTTCCAAACTTTTTTTTGTTGGTAATAAAGTTTGATATAGGTTCATCATCTGTTGATACTTCTGGATTCCTGTTGCATATGGCGGAGTATGCTGCATACAGTATGGCATATGGATTTGTTTAATGTGGCATTTTTTATGTTTCGTTGCCCACAATTCAATAAAGTTATATATTTTCACCAAACTCCTCTGCAAATAACTACCTTATTCCAATAGCAAGTCTCTCCTACCCAAAGAGTGAACTTTCTTGACTCTTTCATCAAGTGTATTCTTCCCAATACAGGCAATATTAATTCTGGTTTCTTTATTCTTGCTGCTATCTGTTAGTTCATCTATGTTTCTGTGCCTGTAACTGAATACTGTAGTTTTATAATATATCCTCAACCTTCACTCCTGAGTTTTGCCATCAACATTTCTGTGCTCCAGTACCCATGCCCACTAGTTTGAGTACAACCTCTTCAACACAATGTAGAAAAAATATGATATACAGTAATGCTATTTCAAGATGTAATATCTTCTGGAATTATTCTTGTAGTCAATCCTTACTCTCTTGCTAAGATAGTTTTAAAAAGAATTATATGCCACAAAATGTCATGTATTCAAGGTAAAAAAGTTTTTTTTTAAAAAAATGTTCTGCTTACTTTCTACATATAAATGGTATATGTATGATCTAGCTAACTGACTTACAGTACTATTTCTCAGCCACTATGAACACTTTTTGAATAAGAAGTGAGGTGAATAATGTTTTAAATGTATAATACACAATGAAAGGTATTATCCACAATATTTTTGATAATAGATGAAATGGTGAAAAGTTACTTCCATTGAACTTATAGCTTATATCAGAAGAACAGTGAATATGTCATGGTTCCGATAGATGAAACCAGTAAAAGAACTTCAAGGCAAGAATTCTTCCTTAAAGAACATTTTATTCGGAAAGAAAATAGAACCCAAAACTGAGATTCCTCCCCCCAGATACAAAGTAACAAGTTGCAATTCCCATCCCACAAACGCTTTCATAAATCACATTCCCCAATTAACGCCCACCAAAATCTTATCAGACCACGTCCTTGAGTTTCCACACTTCTACGTTGTTATGGATAGCTAAACCATCAAGCATTCATCCCATTCCCCCTTTCTACATCTGAACTCTAAAAGAATAGAAAAGGCACGTTAGAAGCAAAAGTAAAAATGGCTGCTGATTCTCAGTTGTCAGAGCGACGACATCCATTGTCACAGCGTTGACAGAATTATTGGCAATAGGAACTATTCATTCACAATTATTCTGGACCCCATAGTTGTGATGAACAATTTGTTGCTTAAGATAAAATATTTGATCCAATGTTGCATACCATATGTAGAATATGTAATGATGAGTGTGGTATAGTTAGCGTTGTAATGGAATATAATTGCAAAAATCACTTTCCAATTTATTGTTTTTTTCTGTTTTTTTCCAAAAAAAGGAAGAGGCTACTGATTTGACAAACCATATCAAGGACTTACACCATGACAACAAACAGCTAGCAATGCAGAATGTTAAACTACAGAGAACTATTGAGGCTGCCAAAGAGCTCAATTCAAGACTCTCTGAAGAGATTTGTCAATTGAAAGGGAAGCTGAGAGGGTAAATGACAGAACTGTCTTACATGATTGTAAGGATTGATAAGGATTAATCTCAGAATGCAACTAATACATTAAGAATGTGAGAAAGTACTTAGGAAAAGGAAAAAAATAATTTGACGCCTTTATGCAACATTATGCATATATTGCTGAAAGTTAAACAGAGAAGTAACTCAGTGAGGGATCAGTACAGATCTTTGAAATATTCCCACTACACTGAACATCTCTTAATACCTCATATATTTTTCTGTCAACATCTTTTTATAATGTTTTTTGCTTCTTTCTGCAGTGCCAGTTTCCCAATATAAGTTTGTGCCTAGAGTAGACTATCTCTGTCTTAATTTTGAGTTTAATATCTAATTATTTCTTCCTTTCTTTTTCAACATTGTTCTCTGTTCATCACATATTCATGTTAATAAAGTTTAAAGGCAGAGTTCAGACCATTACGACTGAACACATACTTTGTTATATTACAGTAACCAAGAAACACTGGAACAAGCTAAAGTCTTGGCAGATGAATTGGAAGATCTGAATTTTTTTTTCAAAAAGTATGGAAGAGGAAAACAATAGATTACACATACAAGCACGGCAGCTTGTAAGGTAACTCAATCTATCTTGTAAGGTAACTCAATGTTTTTTCTCCTTTAGGAAATCAATGTATGCATATTTCCTTCACCTTATATTTATTATTTGTTTGGCATTTTATTGGAAAGTTCAAGGCTTTTGCAAAATGAATTCTGAAACTATTAGAGACTTTTCATATGCACATTGCTGTTGGGCAGCAGAACTGATAAATTTCTTAGCAGCTGCATAGGAGATATCATTGCAAACAGTTGGTGATTGAAACACTTGAAAGCATTTATTTTCCATTGGTAGGTACTCCTGTGTCAGTCCAGTTCCTTGAATCTCCTGCTTCAGACTGGATTTAAGTCACAATTCAGGACACCTTTTAAATAAGAAAGTTACGAACTCAGAATCCATGACTTATGGAGTGATTATAGGCATGTCTCTGGGAATCTTGGGTTTGATGCATGTTGGCGGGCATACTTTCAATCTTATTTTTCCCCCTCAAGCTGTTATTGAAAGATCTGGAGATGGAGAGACTTTCCATCCTATTGCCATGGTCAGATCGTGCCCTGGCGTGGAGTAAAGGCATTAGGTTAGAAATGGGGACACTAAGTTCTAGTTCTGCGCCTTAGGCACAAAATCAGCTGGGTGATCTTAGGCCACTTCCTCTCAGCCCTAGGAAGGAGGCAGTGGCAAATTGCTTCTGAAAAAGCCTTGCCAAGAAAACTGCAGGTAGACATCAACTAGATCACAATTGAGATTGGAATTTCTGTCACTAAGCAATGCAGTTGTGAAGTGATAGCAGTCCTAGCACTCCCTGTTGCTGTTGTTAACTGAATTCCATTGGTTGTTAGCTGAATATCCACGCCAATCCAAGCCATTCTGGGCTTGGCCCCTCTTGACCTGAAGTCTCAGCCAGGTGAAGGACTGCCTCTTTTTCAGTTCCTCCCACCTGCCTATTTCTTCTTCATCTGTGCTTTTTTGGCTGCCCTGCACCCTGCCATATGAGTGGCAAATGCCCTAGAACTGCTCAGCTCTGGGATTGCTTGCCATATTGTGGCTCAGAGGCTTTTTGGTGCATTGGGGCTTTGTGGATGCAAGAAGTCCCTGAGCTACAGTAAAGCCCCAACCATCTCAGGAGTGTGGTGGAAAACCCCAGGCACCTCAGGAAATCTCAGCTGCCCTAACCCAGTGCCAGATACAGTTGGCCTTGCCACCCTGCACTTCACTGCCCTAGCCTTTGCCATCTTCTTGCTCCCATTGCTTATGAAGCATGCTGGCTGTTATGTCCTGGGGCTGCTGAGTCATTCAGCAGGTGCAGGAGGCTGCAGAAAGGCCTGGGCAGACACGTGAATGCCCGGGACCAGACAGGCTGTCTCCCGCCTTGCGCGCATGTGCAAGGCGGGAGAAATGACTTGCATTGATTGGCTGTGACTGTCCCTGCAAGGGGGTATAAGAACAATCTGCGCCATTTTGTTTCGGTTCTGTTGGAGAAAATAAAGAGAAGACTGTTTTATTTCCTTTGCGAACGAAACAGAACATTGGCGACGAAGGTGGGATCGTGCTGCAAATGAAACAACGAAAGAGAGGCTGACTCAACACGAAAGGCCTGAAGAGCTGAGAAGTCCGGCGTCCCGAAGAAGCGACTCTGCCTGCCAGTACGAGAATGCTGGAGGAGAGCTTGGCAAAGGGACCCCTTCTTCAGCCATTGCAGCACAAGGCGTTGTCGAGGCTACCGGACAACGATGTCCAAAATCGGTCGTCTCTCTGAATTTGACACAGCTCATCCAGAACGCTGGAGTTCCTACGTGGATCGGGTAGAGAATTACTTCCGAGTAAACCAAGCGAGAGAAGACGGCCTTAAAGCTGCTACGTTATTGTGTGTCTGTGGGCAGGAGACTTTTGATATTGCGGAAAATCTGGTTGCCCCAGCACCACTTGAATCCATCGCTTATGCTGAGCTGAAGAAGATGCTGCGTGAACATTTTGAACCGAAGCTTTCGGTGATTGCATGACGACACGCATTCGAGCAGAGGGACCAGAGGCCTGGTGAGTCTGCTGCGGACTTTATTGCTGCGTTACGACAAGCAGCTAGGCCATGCGAATTCAAGGACTTGGAAGAGAGACTTCGGGATCGTTTAGTATGTGGACTGAGAAGTCGTGAGCTGCAACCGAAAATCTTCGCAAAAGAAGATGTCTCTTTCCAAGATGCTTTAAGAGAAATTGCAGCCGAAGAAGCAGCGGGTGGAGCTGTGAAGGCCTTGCGGCTCACCAAGAACCCTCCAATGGCAGTCTCCATCCATCAAGAGGTCGCTCGAGAAGAATCCGAACAGGATCCAGAGATGGAGTTGGACAGACTACAGCAGCCAGCGGAGAAGAGGCCTCAAGAACCTTCTGACAAGGCAACTTTATTCCCTCGGTGTTTTGGATGTGGAGGACACCACAAGCGCTCCGATTGCCGTTTCCGCTCCACCATTTGCCGGGCATGTGGCAGGCAAGGCCACATTGCCTCCATCTGTTTGGGTCGCCAGAAGGACAAGCCTTCGGAAGAATTGCTTCGGAAAGGTACCAGGGTCCCCAGCCAACATAGGGTGGGTTTCTGCGCGTCGCGCAGAAGCATTTTCAAAAAAGGGGCTCATAGGCCGCTTAGAAAGAAGCTTCACATTGATGTGAGGTTGCAAGGGGTTCCCCTATCAATGGAGTTGGACACCAGATCCGCTTTATCGATTATCTCACAGGACACTTTTAAAAAGATTTGCTGTAGAAGCGGCCAGCGAGTTAAACTCAGGCCGTCGAATCTGATTCTTACTGACTTTCAGAATTCCCGAGTCAGCGTGAAGGGGGAAGCCACAATCCAAGTGCAGCGTAGGAACTTCAAGGGATTCTTAGATGTGGTGGTAGTTGGGGGTGATCGTATGAGTCTTATTGGACTCGATTGGTTCGAGGCCCTGGGAATCCAAGTGACTGGACTTCACAGTCTGCAAACGACCGGCCTTGCAGAAGTTTGCAAGGAGTTTGCTGATGTGTTCAGTTCAGAGCTTGGCTCGTACAAGGGCCCTCCCATTTCCTTGCGTTTAGACCCAGCCGTTGCACCCATTAGGATTAAGCCTAGACGGGTGCCCTTCGCATTGAAAAATAGAATCAATGCAGAGCTGGACAAGTTGCTCCAGCAGGGCATTTTAGAACCTGTGGACAGCAGTCCATGGGAAACTCCCATAGTAACGCCACTGAAGGCCAATGGAGAAGTCCAAATTTGTGCGGACTATAAGTGTACACTTAACAAAGCCTTGCAGCAGCATTCGTACCTGGTGCCCGTGGTGAGCCACATTCTGGCTTCCCTCAAGGGAGGCCGCATTTTTGCTAAACTTGATTTGGCTCAGGCCTATCAACCGGCTCACTCCAACCGGCTCACGCAGGAACCTGTCACCCAGATTACACCCCGCACACAGGAGGACGCTGGGACTCCGGTTGGACACGCCCCTGCTCTACCCTCCTTTGACAGCGACGATGAAGGAGAGAACGACCCGATGGTGAGTCAACAAATCCCGCCTTTTTCACTGGTCGCCAAGCTTATAATCCCTAAGTCTGGGGCACAAATGGACTTAAATGTGCTAATTGATACTGGATGCACCCGCTGCATTATTAGTCGGCAGTTTGCAATGAGCATGGGCATACGGGCAAAACAGCTTTCCAAACCAGTGAGGTTTGAGCAAGCCGATGGCTCCCTGATGGGAGGGACTCTTGTCACACAATTAACTGAGCCCTTACGCCTGGAAATAGGTGCACATTGGGAATTTATTCGTTTCCTGGTGGCCCCAAAAATGACTGAGACAGTGATCCTAGGGTTAGCCTGGTTAGACAAATGGAAACCATTCATCTGGTGGGAGAAAGGAATGAGAACCATGAGACTACCTATAGGGCCTAATCCCCCTCTTGAGTCAACGGATGTTGCAGGGCACCTTAGGCCACCCAATGAGCGAGCGCACATGGCCGCCTCACCGACTCCACGCGAACCAGTCATCCCCAATGAATACCGGGACCTGGCGGAGGTTTTTAGTGAAAAAGAATGTGATGCCCTACCCCCTCACAGACCCAATGACTGCTCCATCAAACTGGTGCCGGGAGCCAAACTCCCACGACCGAGAATGTATGCTATGTCCCCCCTCGAAATGGAGGAGATGCAGCGATACGTGAACAAAAACCTAGCGAGGGGGTTTATTGAACGGGCCAAATCCACCATGGGAGCCCCTGTGCTATTCAAAGAAAAAAAAGATGGGTCGCTTCGTCTCTGCGTGGACTATAAGGGTCTCAATGCTGTGAGTGTGGAAAACAAATACCCACTCCCCCTCCTAAAGGACTTATTAACCCATCTGGCTAAAGGGAATGTCTTCACTAAACTAGACCTGAGAGAGGCATACTACCGGGTGAGAATAAAAGAGGGAGACAAGTGGAAAACTGCTTTCAACTGTCCAATGGGAAGCTATCAGTTCAAAGTCATGCCGTTTGGACTACAGGGGGCCCCAGCTGTATTCATGCAATTGATTAATGAGGTACTACATGATCACTTGTACAAGGGGGTTTTGGTGTATCTTGATGATATCCTGATATACAGCACGAACATGACTGATCACATAAAGCTGGTAAGAGAAGTGATAGAGAAACTATTTTTTTTTTTGAAAATTTTATTTATTTTTCCCATCATAAAAAAACAATCATACATAAACACAATAAACAATCAATAACCCCCCACCCCCCCCCCAGAACTTCCCAAACCTAATCCCAGGATAATATTCGTATAAAAGTAAACAAATACTAATATCTCTAACTCCACAAAATATCTTAATCTACAAGAAAAGATAGAAGTAAACAAACATAAAAAAAATCTAGAAACCTAAATTATATTCTACCACTCTATGTTTCTTTTGAATATAAACAATCCATCTTCTCCA
>NW_015388760.1:67710-69774 GCF_001527695.2 Protobothrops mucrosquamatus
CATGGGAAGAAATAGCTATGGACTTTATAGTAGACCTACCTGAAAGTAGTGGAAACACTGTCATCTGGACTGTAATAGACCTGTTCTCGAAGCAGGCTCATTTCATTGCCTGCAAAGGACTCCCATCTGCCCAACGACTGGCCAAATTGTTCCTGAAACATATCTACCGGCTGCATGGCGCCCCTAAGCGGATAATTTCGGACAGGGGGGTGCAGTTCACAGCAAAGTTTTGGAGAACTTTCCTTACATTAATTGGATCATCTCAAGGTTTATCATCTGCTTTTCATCCGGCCACCAATGGGGCCGCGGAAGCCGCTAACAAAATGGTGGAGCAATATCTTAGGTGCTACGTTTCTTTTTCTTTTTCTTTTTAATTTTTATTGATTTTTCAATTAAAAACAATAACATAAATATGATGCATTTAATCACAATATCAACCAAGAAAATAACACTACTCAATACATTCACAGAAGTGTCCGTTGTCCCCCCCCTGCACCCCCCTCTTTCACTTTCCACACCTTCCTCCCCCCGAACCTACAACCTCTCCTCCTTCCTCCCTCTTTCCTACTTCCCCTCCCCTCTCAACCATCCCGTCTGGTGCAGTTGGGGTATCCACCGGGCACCTCCTTAAAAAATCACATATAGGTCTACAGTACATCAATTTATATACATCTATCTATTCCCTTTCCCCCCTCCTCCCCCCAGGACTTCCCAGATCTGAACCAGGAAATAAGCACACAGTAATCCAATTCTATCCAAAGCTACTCATTATTACTACACACTAGTATACACTTACTATGACTCTAAAATAACATTAAAATACATACAAATTTTATGTATATATATATATATATAAAAATTTTATTCAAAAGCTACATGATAATTATTCAATTCATACTTTCTCTGAATATAATCTATCCATCTTCTCCACATTGAGATAAATTTCTCCTTCGAGTGATCCTTCAGGTATGCGGATATTTTTGCCATCTCTGCAAAATACGATACCTTCTGTCTCCAATCATCCATAGTTGGTAACGTCTTCTTTTTCCAATTTTGAGCAACTAATGTCCTTGCTGCTGTTATATAGTACAACATCAATTTCATTTCTTTTTTATCCAAATTATCCATAATACCCAATAGAAATAACTGCGGTGTAAACTTTATCTTTTTCTTAAAAATCTGTTGGATATTCCACCAAATCTTAATCCAAAAGGCTTTAACATCCCTACATGTCCACCAAATATGATAATAAGTTGCGTCCATATTATCACATCTCCAACATTTTGGTTGCAAATTCGGATACATGCAAGACAATTTTTGGGGATCCAGATGCCATCTATAAAACATTTTATAAAAATTTTCCCTTAAATTCTGTGCTTGGGTGAACTTGACATTTCTTTCCCAAGTTTCTAACATTATTGGTTCTTGAATATTTTGAGCCCATTTAATCATACAATCTTTAACTAATTCTGTTTCCGAATCAAATTCTATCAAAACACTATATATTCTCCTAATATGGGCTCTACTTTGATCTTTAATCTGTTTTATCAAGTTCACATCTTCTAAGGTTAAACCCAATTTCTGATCTATATGCCATCTCTCAACCAACTGACAATATAAGAACCAGGACTGGAATACATTATCCTGTCTTAACTCATCCAATGATTTAATTTGACAGTCCTGTCCTCTTAACATAAGTAGATCTTTATAAACAATTCCTTCCAATTTTACACCCCTTGAAATTCCTTGTATTGCATGTTCCGGAATAGCCCACATTGGAATTTTAGAATTTACCTTATAAGAATACTTTTTCCAAACTCTCAAAAGTGCAACTCTTAAAATGTGAGATTTAAAAACCCGATCAATTTTCTTATCAAAAAATAAGTAAGCATGCCATCCATAATATAAATCCCAACCTTCAAGTACCAAGATATCTCTATTGGTTAAATTAATCCAATCACTAATCCAGGTTAAAACCACCGCATCATAATATAATTTTAAATTAGGGGCTTTAAGTCCCCCTCTTTCCCGTGCATCTTGCAAAATTTTGAATTTTACCCTAGG
>NW_015388760.1:72399-79836 GCF_001527695.2 Protobothrops mucrosquamatus
GTTGATATAAATTAGGTGCATATAAACCCACAAGAAGACATTTTTTCCCATTCAATATAATTTCAATGAACACAAATCTTCCTTCTGCATCAGCATCTATTAACTTTGGCATCAATTCCTTCTTAACATAAAGAACTACACCCGCTTTTTTCTTTGGAGCAGGGGCAATAAAATGTAAACCCAATTTAGGATTAAACAGATACTTTTGATCTTTTGATGTAATATGCGTCTCTTGTAAACATATAATATCATTCTTATGTTGCTTCAAATAATAAAATATTTTCCTCCTTTTTTGTGGTGAATTCAATCCATTAACATTTAAAGTTATTAATTTAGCCATCCTTTGGCTTTTGAAGCTTCTGAAGCATCCCTTGCAGATCCATCATAACAGATCTTTTTGGTCTGGCCCCTCCCACTGGCTCCGAGGTAGATGAATATACTTGGGGCATAGTCTCTTTCTGCTGTTCTCTTTCCTTTCGCTTGTAAGCTGCACGTGTCATTCTCTGCTCTTTTGGATCATCCTTTGCCTCCAACGTTTGTAAATTCTGAGAATCTCCTGCAGATAACGACATGGCTCCAGGCAAGTCCACAATCAGTTGTTCCACTCCTTCTTCTGCTCCTTTAACTGGTGATGTAAAAGATGAATCAGCTTTCAGAACCGTTAGATAAAAATGTTTAGCCTTCTGAACTGTGTTAAGTCTGTAACGGTTCCCAGCATATGTTAAGGCCATTCCAACTGGTATTTCCCATCTAAAAGGCACTTGCTGCTTCTTCAACTCTTGAGCTAAAAAAGCAAATTCCTTTCTTTTTCTTAAAATTTTTGAAGGTATTTCTTTCAGAAGTATAACATCTTGAGCAGCAATCTGAAATCTCTGTTGGTAAAAGGCTTGTATAATATCATTTCGACGTGTTTTTCTAGAAAAGTAAACAACAACGTCCCTGGGCTGTTTTCTCTGACGTGCGACCCATGAATTGACTCTGAATATTTTTTCTATTTCTCCATATATAATTTCAGGATCGCAGTCAAAAACCAATGCTAAGGCAGCTGATACCTCTTCCATCAATTTCTCTTGTACATCCTCTTTCAGCCCTCTGATTCTTATTGCGTATTCCATTTCTCTAAATTGTGTCATTACAATATCATTTTGAGCAATCTCTATGCCCTCTTCTACTTTTTCTATTCTCTCCTCCATCCCTTCCACTTTCTCTCCCACTTCTTCCACACGTGCCTCTATACGATCCATATGAAAAGCAAAACCTTGAAAAATTTGAGACATGTTCTCACACAATTCATCATTCTTTTTACAAAGAAGCTCTTCTGTCTCCACTCTCATTTGTTGCACTATTTGTTTGGACATCTGCATCAAAGAATCCTGCAAATCCTTCAGAGTAATATAAGGTGGAGGAGAGGGTGGAGGAGTTTTAGCTTTCTGTTGCGTAGTTTGTACAACTGGGGAAGAAACAGCTGGCTTAGGTGCTGCAGAGGCTACAACACATTTAGAAGCCATTCTTAAGTTTAAAAAAGATCTTAATATACAGTCCAATACAGCAAGTAGTTAAGCAGATTTTTTTTGAATTTTTCTTTAATTTTTAAGAAATCTATACAGTTTTTACAATGTAGCAATCCACAACCAGAAGGAAAGTAAAAGTTTCTCTTTAGAACAAAGAAGCGGCTAAGCCGCAGCCATTTTTTTTTCTCTTGTCTGGAAGTTAACTTTCAATTTCAGTCAGTTGAGAAGAGTACTTTATTCTTCTGAGTCAAAGTTGTAATTTCTTTATAAAAAGTCCAGATTTCCTAGACAGCTCTGTCTGTTATAAATTACTCACATTTAAAATCTCAGAAAAAAGCATCAGAGGTGGAGACGGCATCTGGCTTCGCTAAAGTAACGAAGACATCCCGATCTGCGGAGGAACTCTGAGCTCCGGAGGAGTTCTCACCTTCGCCTCCCTGGGAACCCCCCAGGGAGACTAGGGAACTCAACTCCTACTTCAGAGTAAGCTCTCCCTCTCTCCTTTGCCCGGAGAGAAGGTTCAGACCGCCAAACAGCTGATATACGCTGTTTTGGCGATTTTTACAGGAGGCTGTCAAAAAGCCTCCTTCGGCAGCCGCCGAGCCACCGGAAGTCCCAGGTGCTACGTTTCTTACCAACAGACAAACTGGACTGATCTTCTCCCTTTTGCGGAGGTGGCGTACAAGAATTCTGTGCACAGCAGCACCGGTTACACGCCTTTCAGAGTGGCCACAGGAAAAGAATTCAACCCAATACCTGAATATCCTCAGATGCCCTCCGCTTCCCAGACACTTGACCAGTGGGTGAGGGGGTGGGAAGAAGTTTGGAGAAACACAAAAACTGCTTTAAAAAAGACTTTTGAAACCTATAAAAAGCAGGCTGATANAAACTCTTAGGGAAAATTCACCCAGTTTTCCATTGTAGCTTGTTGAAGCCATATCGGGGCTCCACGTTAAGACCTCCTCCAAAGAAGGCACCTGGGCCCCTCGTGGTTGCGGGACAGACCCACTATGAAGTAAAGCATATTCTTGACTCTAGAATTTTTAGAGGGAAATTGCAGTATCTAGTACAATGGAAGGGATACCCATTATACGAAGCCACCTGGGTGAAATCCAGTGAAGTAAAGGCTAATAGATTGGTCAAAAGGTTTCATGTGAAACACCCCAACAAACCGAAAGATGACCCTTAACATATGCTTTGGTTTGCTTTACAGGATCTGTCCTTTTCGTAAGGGGGGCCGGATGTCAACGCTGCAAATACTGTATATTCTTGCTTTGACAATATGCAGAACTGTCTGGTATTTTTATAGTTAAACCAGGCAACAGGGAAAAGGGAGGAGAATAAGGATAGCCCAGGAAAAAGAAACCGGAAGTAAATCACATCTTCCAAGTTAATTGGAAGGTGTGAACCATGACCCCAAAATAGAGGTAGGGAAAAATGCTTGGAATGTATGCGTAACGGAAGAGAAGCCAGACCTAAGCAATTCCACCATGCTGTACTGACGTCTCTGTAACCTTAATAAATGCTTTTAGGAGAAAATATGCCTGAAAGTCCTTTTAAGTGTTTCGTTAATCAGACACATGACATCTTACCAGTTGATGAGGCAACGGCTGAGGCCCAAACAATTGTAACGCACCGGGGAGTGTTCAAGGTCAAAAGGCTGCAGTTTGGGGTTAATGTAGCCCCTGGCATCTTCCAGAGTGTGATGGAGCGAACGCTCCGCGATATTCCAGGTGTTTGCCCGTACTTTGATGATGTCCTCATCGCTGGGGAATCATCTGAAAATCTGGCTGAAAGGCTTAGAGCCATCTTGCTGCGTTTCCACCAAGCGGGGCTGAAGCTAAAGCAAGACAAATGTAAAATTGGAGTCACTTCCACAGAGTTTCTGGGGTTCTGTATTGATGCTGAAGGCATCCATCCTGCTGAATCTAAGCTTAAAGCAATTCAGCAGGCCCCAAGTCCCAAGTCCAAAAGCGAACTCCAGGCTTTTCTGGGACTGTTAAACTTTTACCATTCATTCCTCCCTCACAAGGCTGCAGTGGCTGAGCCGTTACACCGGCTCTTGGATAAACAGGCTCCATGGCTGTGGACAAAGGTCCACGAAAGGAGTTTTGCAGAGGTCAAGGCTTTGCTATCTTCAAATGTGGTTCTAGCGCATTTCAATGAGCAATTGCCTGTATGCATAGCCTGTGATGCATCCCCTTATGGGATTGGGGCTGTGTTGAGCCACTTGAAGGCTGATGGGACACAAGTCCCTGTAGCCTACTATTCTAGGACCCTATCATCTGCTGAACGTAATTACGCACAGATAGATAGGGAAGCCTTGGCCATAGTGGCTGGCTTAAAGAAATTCCATGACTTTCTTTATGGCTGCCATTTCACGGTCTTTACAGACCATAAGCCACTGCTGGGGTTGTTCACAACCAATAAGCAAACCCCACACATCATCTCTCCTAGAATGCTGAGATGGTCTATTTTCCTGTCTGCATATGACTATACACTGGTTCACAAACCAGGCAAAGAAATGGGCCATGCAGATGGCCTCAGCAGATTACCTCTACAGTTAGTGGAGTCAGATCCTGCTCCAGCTCACCACATACTGTCCATTCAGGACTTACCCGAGTCTCCCCTCAATGCTAGGGACGTGGCTGCTGAAACAGCCACTGATCACACGCTTACACGCGTGCTGACATGGGTGCTGTCAGGATGGTCTGACACATGTCCTGGCACAGAGTTCCAGAGTTTCTGGAAGAGGAAGTCCGAGCTATCCACCTTCAAGGGGTGTATCCTATGGGGTAGCAGGGTAGTCATCCTGGCCTCATTGAGGACTAGAGTCTTGCTCTCTCTGCATGAGGGACATCCGGGAATAGTCAGGATGAAGGCGCTTGCGCACAGCCATCTTTGGTGGCCTGGGCTTGATAAAGAGATCGAGGCCCAGGTCCACGGGTGCACAGTTTGCAAACGGTCCAGGCCGGAAATGCCTCAGGCCCCTGTACATAGGTGGGAGGAGACACAAGCCCCTTGGTCGAGGGTTCATATCGACTACGCTGGGCCCTTTCAGGGGCAATTCTTCCTTCTCCTCGTAGACAGCCATTCCAAGTGGCTAGAAGTCATTCCAGTCTCCTCCACTACTACTGCTAGGACCATCCAGGTGTTGAGAGGGATCTTCGCTGCTCATGGACTTCCAGATGTCCTTGTCTCCGACAACGGACCCCAATTCACTTCTTTTGAGTTTCAGGCTTTTCTACAGGCCAACATGATCCGTCATGCCACATCTGCACCGTTTCATCCAGCTTCCAACGGCCAGGCTGAGCGGATGGTGCGCACCACCAAAGATGCGTTAAAGAAAATAACTCATGGAAACTGGCATCACAGGTTGGCTGACTTTCTCTTCTCACACCGCACCACACCATGCACAGCCACTGGGAAGAGCCCAGCTGAATTCCGCTGGGGTCGCAGGCTCATTACTAAACTGGACAGGTTGCACCCAGACCGGGTGACGTCACAGGTGTCACAGCCGTGGGCACCTAGGAGACTACAGGTGGGCGATCCGGTCTGGGCAAGGAACTATGGCCCTGAACATCTCTGGGTGACAGCAGTGGTATGCAAGGTCTCTGGGCCGCTCTCATATGAAGTGGCCTTGGACAATGGTCGGGTGATCCGGCGACACATAGATCAACTGCACTGGAGGCTTCCCAGCCACACTTCCACTCCTGGCTCTGCTCTCGGGGGGGAGGGAGGAGGACCATGATTACGATCATGGACCACAGTCTCTCCGTGAAAGTGGAACGTCCCAGGCACCAGAAGGGGGTCCTGCCATGGAGGCGGCTCCTGACTCTGGCGCTCCTGACTCTGGCACTCCTGACTTGGGCACCGGGTCAATGGGACATTGCTCGCAACCAGTCTGCTGGGCCTATCCAGCTGCTGGTCTTGGGCTCAAGGGACAGTGCTCCCAAGAGGGGTCCATTGTGGACTTGGGGAATTCCACCCCACCACTGGACTTGGGGAATTCCACCCCAAGGAACTCTGGCTTGGGTTCAGAGGATCCAGCCAGTCAGCAGCAGGGGAGGTCGCCTGAGGTTAGGGGGCATCACAGTCCTGGCCTGTCGAGCCTGGCAGGCGAATTTGCAGGCCAGGACATCACAACCGCTCCAAGAAGGTCAGAGCGAGCAAGAGGTCCACCCAAACACTTACAAGACTACGTAAGATGCCTGTCAGCATGTGGACAGGTTTAAGGTCACTTAGAAATAAGAATGTGCTCAAAAGAACAAGTGTTCAGTCAATGGTTAGGCACAATGGTAAACATCATTGGGAAAGAGATATAGGATTGCCAAGGGTTTTCCTTGTAATCTTAAGTATGTTTTGAAATAAGAGGGGAGGGGTGTTATGTCCTGGGCCTGCTGAGTCATTCAGCAGGTGCAGGAGGCTGCAGAAAGGCCCCGGCAGACACATGAATGCCCGGGACCAGACAGGTTGTCTCCTGCCTTGTGCACATGCGCAAGGCGGGAGAAATGCCTTGCATTGATTGGCTGTAACTGTCCCTGCAAGGGGGTATAAGAACAATCCACGCCATTTTGTTTTGGTTCTGTTGGAGAAAATAAAGAGAAGACTGTTTTACTTCCTTGCCTCGTCTCAATGCCTTTGCGAACGAAACAGAACACTGGTGTCAGAATCGTCCGGCCTCAGTGCTTCACAAAACAGCCAGTAGCCGGTACGTTAGATGAATAGCAGTTTAATTCACTCTATTCAAAATAAAGTCAGCACTGGGAGACGCTGGATCCCAGTGCCTTACATAGGCTCCGCAACAGCCCCACCCGCGTTACCTTTCCAGCCCCACCCCCTTATTAACCACGCCCTTAGCATCCCCACCCCTCAAACCAGCATGCAGCCCCACCCCGCAGACCAGCATTTGCGCTCCCTGCACCTTTCGCCTTTTCCACCCTGCCCCATGTCCGGAATGCTCCAAGCCTGTGATGCTACTTGCAGGATCAGTCAAGGCCTCAGCCGGCTGCTTTACTTGCAGGAGCAGTCAAGGCCTCAGCCGGCTTGCTCCCCCAGCCTCTCACAGCCACCCGCCGGCCTCCCTGCCTCCTCGTATGTCGGCCCTGCGAGGCGCCTGCAGTTGACGTCAGAGGAAGGCGCAGGCCATGGAGGCAACGGCGGCGACGGCGGCAGCTTCCCGAGGGGCCGGCGATGCTGCGGCTTGCTCCCAAGCACCGGCCTGGACGTCTGGAGGCCGGGTCGCTTCCCAGCGTCATTCTGAGAGCCTGGAAGCCAGGGTAAGGTGGATGGGTTGAACGGTGGTCTGTCCGCCCGTCCGGACGGCCGCGCAGGGCTCGACAACTGGCCTTGGCCTTTTGTGAGGCCAAGTTCTTGTGAGGAACCACTGTGAGTGACACTGGGGAGAAAGCCGTCTGTGGCTAGCAGTTGCATCCAAAAGGTCAAGCTAGGTATACTTGGTCTGCAAAAGGAACAAGAAGATGGAGAAGGTCAGCTAGGGCACCAAGGGCTGCGTAGTGCAAGGGGCCAAAAGGGCATAGATGGGGAAGGAGATAGATGGTTGGGGAGAGTTGAAGTGCCCCTGCAGTAGTAAGTGCAAGTGGCCTGTCAAGTGCCTGAATTTTGATCATGTGATTGTGGGGACTCTGCAACAGCTGTACATTTGGGGACTGCTTGTAAGTCCTTTTGTTCACCACTGCCATAGCTTGAAAAAGTTGCTGAATGAATGGTGCGGACCTGGCAGGTATTACTGAGACCTGGCTGGGCGTTGAAGGAGGAGTACCTCTAGTAGACATCTGCCCGCCAGGTTTTCAGGCATTCCATCGGCCGAGGACCCGGGGTAGGGGCGGGGGGGTAGCGGTCATTATAAGGGAGAGCCTTTGTCCTAGGGAGACCACTGTGCCTCAGATAGACGGCGTGGAGTCCC
>NW_015388760.1:81888-89996 GCF_001527695.2 Protobothrops mucrosquamatus
GAGGATTTTAGGTAGGGATGATTTTAAGAAAATTTTAATTGACACACAGCTTCGAATATTTGGCTTTTAATTTGGTTTTATGGGGGTTTTTTGTTCTTTGATGTATTTTGTTTGTCTGTTTTTAATATGCTGTGCACCGCCCTGAGTCCTACGGGAGAAGGGCGGTATATAAATTAAATTATTAAATTAAATTAAATAAGTCAAGGACTACTTATAGTCCAGGCAATCCCCAGGAGTCAGAAATTGAATCAAAGGCCCCCACAAACAAACAAACAAACAAAACCACAACCCAGATGCATGATGGATTTCATTGATTTTCAGAAGGCACTCGGGAATTTGCCAGCTTTCTGATGGGCTTTTTTTGTGCAGGATCTGGTAAGAGGCTGCCATGAGGCAGAGAACCAGGCACTAAATGTTATTGCCCCGGTGAATCCAATAGAGCATGGATATGTGCCTTTGTTCAGGCCTACCTCATGGTGATAAGGAAGGAGAGTTATGTCTACTTCTCCTTACTGCATCAGATAGCTGCTATCCTGTGGCCTTGTATAGGGTTGTAAACTCCCTACTAAGGAAAAAACAGCTTTATGATCTTACACTTGACCACTGCAACCAGTTTCTATAACATTTTGCAAGCACAGGAAGGTGGGGAAAGAAGGCAAGATGTGTGGGAGCAGAGAGAGGCCAGGGAAAGATGGCTTGGGGTGCCTGCATGTGTACGTGAGCTGAGGGGAGCCAGGGAAAGAGGGTGTTAAGTTGATCTGTGTGAGTACAGAAAATCATGATATCCTTCAGGGACACCTGCAAGAGTTGGGAATAGGTGTTATTTTACAGGTAATCCTCGACTTACAACCAATCTATTTACAATTATTTAAAAAAGTGACTTACTATTGGTCCTCACACTTAACGATCATCACAGTGTCTCTAAGATTACATGATCAAAATGTGGGTGTTTGGCAACCAACATGGGGGGGGTCACAAACAGACTAAGCCAGTGAATTTATGTACAAGGTTATTGGCTCTGGAACACTAATCATTATAACTTATGGAATCTAATTTTAAGCAAAGTAATTCCTTAAAAATTACACTACAGGCCTTCTGCCTCACAGCCCTGCTGAAAGAACAGCACCCCCCACCTTGGTAGCTGATCTGCAAATAGCAGGCTTGCACAAATCCAAGTTAATAGCACCCCCTGGAGGTGAAAGAAGGAACTTCGCTGAAATTTCTAACTATGCAGAGTGTGTCTCTGATAGTCAAAGAGCAAAGTTCCCTGAATTCATCCAAAGTAACCAGCACCCCCTAGTGGGCACAGAGTGAACTTCACCTGAAGTAATCACTCATGCAAGCAGTCACCCCTAGTGGTGTCTTTGCTGAGGGCAAATTAAGGGGAAAAAAGGCAGCAAATTAACCTTGCTTATTATCACAAAGCCATAACGACCAGATGGATGTTTATGGGAGCTAGTCGGAGCTCAGTAATCTCCAGGCAGTCAACAGCTTGCAATGTAACGACCATGGTGGAGGTTTATGGAAGCTAGTTGGAGCTCAGTAATCTCCAGGTGGCCACTAACTTGCAACGTGATTCTAAGAAGAAAGAATTTTAGCTGACCTTTCTCCAAGCTCCCCCTAGTGCTTAAAGGAGGAACTTCACGCGAGCCTTTAATCACGCACAGAGAGAGCCCTCCAGTGGACAAAGGGTGAACCTTGAGGAAGAGCACCCTGGTGGCTGACCCGCAAGCAGTGACCCCTAGTGGTCAAAGGGTGAACTTCGCTGAAGCACCCACGAATGCAAGCAGTGACCCCTAGTGGTCAAAGAGTGAATATTGCTGAAGCACTCACTCACGCAAACAGTGTACCCTGGTGGCCAAAGAGGGAATTTCCCCAAAGTGTCCACCCAGATAGAGTGACCCCTAGTGGTCAAAGAGCAAAGTTCATTGAATTAGCTTTAAAATAGCTAGGAAGTTTACTGAACCTGTCCTAGCCATGGTGGAGTGTCTCCTTGATTTAGAAGAAGGGGTTCAACCAACCAGCCTAGATGAGACACCCCAACCAGCCGGCCAAGGAGAAATGCTGCAACCAGCTAACCTTGACCTGTACACAGAGGCTGATGCTCAAGCCTCAGTGAGGCCAAAGACATCCCAAGTGCCCTATGACCTGAGGCAACAAAGAAAGCCTACAGAAGCCATGCGCTCACATCTGATGGAAAGATGGGAGTCGAGTTATGAACGCCATGAAAGACACTGGGAGAAATTACACAAACTCTACCAAGTGCCTAAGGAGGAGCTCTCCCCCAAACATGCGCGCTCATTGGAAGATGCTAGGGAAGATGCTCTCTGGCAATGGATAGACTTCGAACGCCATCTTGAAAGGATTCAGGCGCAACTAGGAGACCCAACAGTTGATAGCAGAATGCAAAGCCTTAAGCTACTAAACAAGGAATGTAAAAAGCTTCTGGAGAGTATAGATCACCTCCCAGAGACCGAGCCTTACAGGAAAGACAGACCAGACGAGAGGGCCGAGTCCGAAGTCTCCCGCCATTCACATGCGCCATCCCAGCGATCACAGGTGGCTCCATCTCACGCCTCTGGAAAAGCCTCACCCTTTTGCCATAACCCACCGCGAGCCCAGGCATTTTCCAGCGTGTCACAACAATCTCACATTACAGGCGCCTCCCACCATTTGAAAGCGTCTTCTCGTCAGAGCCAAGCATCCTGAGCCTCAAGGGCAGAGAGCCTTGCCACCCGTCTTGCACAAGCACGAATCGATACCGCAATGGCTGCTGCTGCTGCACAAGCAGCAGTAGAAGAAAAGTGGCAAAGAGAAGAATTGGCTAAAGCGGAGACTGCAGCAGCTCTACGTGTAGCAGAAGCAGAGCGTCAGCAAAAGGAAGCTCAGGCTGCAGCAGCCCTTCGCGTGGTAGAGGCACAGCATCAGCAAAAGGAAGCTCAGGCTGCAGCAGCCCTTCGCATGGTAGAGGCACAGCATCAGCAAAGGGAAGACATGGTCAAAGCTCAGGCCAGCTTTGAGATTTCCCAGTGCCAACAGAAAGCAAAAGAGGCAGCCGTAAGAGCAGCGGTTCTGCAGAGAGAGCTGGAAGATGCTACATCTATGCACAGGTTGGAAGGGCTAGGGAGGGAAAGCCCTCATAACCATGTGCAAGCCTACGTTGACGGCCAGAGCGTGTTTCAATGTGAACAAGTGAGAGCGCCGCAGCTATCCGCAAGCCCCCCAAGGCCCGAGTAGACAAGGAGAAGAATCTCAACGGCCAGATGTACCCATCAGCCAGAGAGTTGACGTCGCAACATCTGGATCACGAGATCTTCCCACCATTGCTACGCCATTGACCCCAACGAACCAAACCACAGATGGTAACCAGATGGGTCCACCTGCAGCGGCAATGGTTACACAGCAGGAAGTGCAACTGCTACGGGATGAGCTCGCCAGAAAGGAGTCAATATTGAGGCAACAGGAAGCAGCATCCCGAGGAACCACCCCCAGACCTGACTACGGAGGAGAACCTCGACTACCAGCCATGCCGACCAGTCAGGGAACCAACAACGCACCAGCTGAATGAAGAGACACCCCCCCAACCAGTAAGCACACAAGAAGTCAGGTCCCCTCAGCTACAAAACCGTGAGTTCTGCAAGTATTCCTGGAATAAATATTTGTTTTTATAACCATCTTCGTTGAGTTATCTGTCTGGTCTTGAATTACAAAGCATCTTAGTTCAGGATCCAGAACAGTCCAGTATCATCAATATGTTGATGATACCCAATTGTGCATTGCCACCCCAGGCTATTGTTTCCCAGATTTTGGAGGCTGTCAAACTGTGGATGGCAGAAAATAAATTGAAGCTGGATCCTGCCAAATTTGAATTGCTGTTGATACATTGAGGTCCTCTGCCCCAGTGAGAGTTACTCTGTAGATTTCCTCCATGGAGATCAAATTGGTTCTTTCTTTGGTGTTTGATAGCTTTTAAAAATTGAATTGTTTTGGCGAGCTTTCCTGTAATGTGAATGTTGCCATTTTTATTTGTATTTAGTACTTTTGCAAGTTATGTTGCATATACATGGTTTTTATTCTTATTGTGTTAGCAGGTTTTTTTTATTCTGTACCGTGGATGTTTCAGTTTGTATCTCTTCGATGCAGTAAAAGCTACCAAGAGTTTCTTTGGATTGTGCCACTATGTTTAATAAATACATAAACAAGTAAGTGGTTCTTTCAAATGATAACATGACTCCAAAACTGCCTGGTCAGTTTTTTAAAATCACTGCTAAATAGATGCTGTGGAATGGGTAATGTCTGTCAGTTTTGGCATTTCAATGTAGGGAGCATTGATCATTGTATGAGCAGTTCAGAGTATTGCAAAAATGGGAACAGTGAACACAGGCAAGCCCTTTGAATTCCTTTATGAAGATTTGAGAACTAAAAGGGGGAGCTTTGTATAAGTGCAGTCACAAGCTTACTTAAACTTCACAGTCATGAAAATATAGTCAGAATTGTTGTGACGGCCATTAAGTCAATATGTTTTCTTCTATATACTTTAGGAAAAAGAGCAGCAGCTTCTCTCTGTTAAGATGGATAACCTTCAGGATGAGGTAAGGTAAAGAGGGGAGAGTTCAGAAAGTGAGGTTATAGTAGTTATGCCTGAAATAATTGCAGGGCAGCAGAAAATTGTACCAGCTTCAAATTTTCTATCCTCATTGCCGATCCCTATCTAACTTCTGTTCCAAGTCACTACAATTGCCTAACCTCCCTCTGAGGTACTGAGTAACAATGCCTAACACACATTCTTACTTTAAGGCTGCCTTCGGATAGTGTCAGAATAAAAGTGTACAGCTAATAATCTTTTATTTCAAAAAGAATCACTGCATGAAATTGCATATTACCCCATAAAAGTATAATTGTATATATTAACTACTTGTTGTACATTGGATTTTATTACTGTATCTTCCTCACTCAGCTGGAAAAGAAACTAATCAAAACACCATCAACACATACTGCTTTGACACAGAGGTAAGAAACATTAATAATCTATTGTATTTGTCTTCCAGAACAAAAAGTTGCTTCTGGAAAAGGAAAGCTCAGAGGGTAAAATCAAAAAGCTATTTACAAAGAAAGCCAAAATGAAGGTATGAATGAGCTGAGTTGTATACATAGTTTATCAAAAATGTCAGTGTACCACTAGTTGGGTAGTTAACTGCAGTGCTTATAATTTGGCTATACTGTATGATTGCAACTACCGTACTTGTATTTTTATTTCCTCATAGTCACAACTCTCTGAGTATGAAAATCATATCTCCTGCAAAGATGCTGCCCTTAATAAGGTAAGTTGTTTGTCCAGAGTATGCCAAATTGAAAATGTAGCTATGTCATAGTGGGGAGGTAAAATAACAGTGTGGGTCTTATGATATTCTGTGCTATTATGATTATAGGGATTAAAACAACTATTGTTTTAAGGTGATGAAGAGTTTTTGCTATCATAGCTATAATAATAAATGCAGATACCATTTTAAACACTCATCACCACTAATCTATTAAAGCTGCTTCACTTTTTCAAACTTTTCTTATGAGCCTGAAAAATTGATGTTGCAGAGGTATACATTTTACAGCAATTAAAAATGATTCTTCTGATGTTAAAATAATTGACAACCTCCGGCTAACTTGTTTTGTCGCTGCATTCAGGAATTCCTAGGTGTCACTACAACTTCAATGTTAAATTTAATTTGATTATGAAAAAAGAAACAATTCCTAGTTTCAGGTAGCTACTTTCAAAATCTTTGCTAGAACACAGTTTGCTTTGTGATGCTGAATTACTTTGTTTGGATTTTATTAATGTTTATATTTACAGAAAACAAAACAAATTGAAGAGCTTACAATAACTCTGGATGAATATCAAATGATGGTACAGGTAATGTACATTTTAATTGTGACAAGAAGGAATCTAGCCAGAGTGTCATTAAGCAATCCAGGCACAAGGCTGCTTGGAATGTCAACAGATTATTATCCTCAAGTTTCCCATTTCAGTTACATAATTGTAAAAGTATTGGTAACTCATATTAGGAAGGTGAAGATTCACAGGTTTTTCAACCCTTTCTTCAGTTTATGGCACGTGTTCCACATCAGTGGAATTACTGAAATGTTAATGAAATTGAACATTCCTGTAAAGTAAGTCTATGCAGATTTCTAGATATTTCTGTTTAGCTACTGTTTTGCTTCTTTTCACTGCACTATTATAGCAGGTGTTGTGGGTGCCCCTGCCCTCTGGAACGAACTACCCCCCGAGATCCGGATGATTCCGGATCTCCTTACTTTCCGCCGCGCCCTCAAGACATCCGAAAAGGTTGTTCGCCCGGACCGGATCCCTCCTAAAAATTTAACCCAAAAAATCTTTAAAATTAATGGTGTTGTGATTTTATAACCAAAATTAAACCAAAATAAGCCAGGGGTGTGTGGGTCTGTCTTTGTTTTTTTAATAATGTTGTGAGCCGCCCTGAGTCCTTCGGGAGAAGGGCGGGATATAAATTGAAATAAATGAAATGAAAATGAAATGAAATATTCTTATACTGTACTGTCCATATAGGAATTGAAACTGGAAGTTAGTAGGCTTCAAGAACACTTATGTCCGTCCTATCAAGACCTAAAAATGTAAGTGCTAGCAGCATTGGATATTTTTAGTGTGAGAGTTTTAAGATGTACCGTAATGCCTATTGAATGCTAATACTATAATATTTGTTACAAACTATATTTTTAAGGAAAGACTAAAAAGTGATATTTAATAAATACCACATACAACTGCTATTCCAACAAATCTTGAGGCTAACTTGTAATTATATTATTCCTTTTCACCCTGAATCATGGTCAATCTCATATTTATTCACAAGAAATTATGTAATGCATATGTAATATAAAGCCTTTTTGTTATATTAATTTAACTTTTATCTTAATTTTGGGAAGACTTTTTACTGAACAAGAATAAATGGTTAATAAAGAATAAATACAATCTTTTCCAATTTATTCAATCTGTTTTATTATATATATTGAAACCATTTTTCATACCAGATGTGTAGCTGCAGAAATGTAACAGAAATGGAAAATTTTCTACAACTCAGTAGTTTTTTTTTATTGCAGGCCACCAACAGACTCTCTACAAAATGGTTCCATACAGACATCCGCACAGTCACTCTACAAAGAGATTGAAGAATCACATAGAGTAAGAAGCATTTCTTTTTAGAGAGTGATGCCATTGCTTTAGATCAGGGGTGTCAAACTGCCAGCCTGCGGGCCGGATGCGTCACGCCGAAACCGCACCCACCCCACTGCCGGCAATGGGGGGAAAAGTCACGATACATCGCGACACGTCACGTGACGTTGCGAGTTTGACACTCCTGCTTTAGATGAACTGATAATAATCTTGGGTATTTTGAACATAAACTGGGAATGTATTAAAGAGTAGAAACCAGAAATTTATCATGAACATTTTGCATTTAACTGTATCTTACCCATACAATGAAATGAATAGAGAATTGCTACTTGCATTCTTTGGAGTACAAGCAGAGCCAAGTACTGTAAGACCTAGCCAACAAAACCAACTCTGTTAGGTTTCTGGAAGACTTTTAAGACCTGGCTCTTTCCCCAGGCCCAGTATTAGTGGAACCCTTGTCGTGGTTTTGTTTCTTTGTTTGTTTGACTACTAAGGCTGTTATGTTTTGTTGTTATGCTTTTAATTGTTTGAAATTGTAAATTTGCTCAGGATCTTTAAGAGTGGGACAGTTATAATAAATCTAATAAAACTATAAATGCAACAAGCTTATTAAAATTAAGAAGAAATTTATGAAATGCTAGATTAATCTTTGGAAAGTAGGTAAAGTTTGGGATTGTTTGAATTTAAGGGCAAAAAAAAGCACTTTTAAAGTAATAATAATAATAATAATAATAATAAAGTTGGAAGGGACCTTGGAGGTCATCGAGTCCAACCCCCTGCCCAGGCAGGAACCCTACACCATTTCAGACAAACGGCTGTCCAGTCTCTTCTTAAAAACTTCCAGTGTTGGAGCATTCGCCACTTCTGGAGGCAGGTTGTTCCATTGGTTAATTGTTCTAACTGTCAGGAA
>NW_015388760.1:92905-98553 GCF_001527695.2 Protobothrops mucrosquamatus
CATCTTTTTGGGACAGATCATTAGTGCCAAGATGTACAATAGCCTCCACTTCACAGTCCTTGCTGGCATTCTTGATTATTTTACAAATACGTTTCTTGTCCCTACTGGCAGTAGCACCTGGAAGACACCTGACCTCATTCGAAACCTCTGTGTCCTTTCCTAAATTTACATCCCTTATAATTGAATCACCAACCAGAAGCTGGCAGAGTTTCACCCAGGATTTGACAATAAATTTCTGAAAACGCAAATCTGCACCCCAGAGCAATATGAAGAGACAAAGACATGACTCGGATAAATAAGTTACTTTTACTGCAGATAGAAGCCCAGATAACTAAAATCAGTTCCTATGTGATCAAGCCCTCTATAAACAAATCATGGTTTAAATGTTACAACTCCTCTGCCTGTTTTTACATAGTAATGGACAATGCCATTCATTTCTCAGCTCTGAATGTGCAGGGTACCTATGCATGTTTTGGTAATAGTACTGTCTGATCTCAGATTCTTTGCTTCTGGCTTTACTAGTTCATTCCACACAAAAATAGCTGCCTCCTGGAATTGCATAGTTCCTTTCGTATTCTTGTGAAGATGAATGTAAGGAATTGCAATTGTGCTACCTGTATCCATGCTCCAAAACACATCTTTCTTTTCAGATTTAAAGCGTTGCACAATACCTATAGAGATGCTAATATTAAATTATAATTAAAGTTGGATGGTCACACCTATGTTGTCTTACACTGAGTAGTCATTAACAACTCAATCAGCATGAGAATGGAGTTGTCACACTACAGTTCAGTACCAGAATGGATTGTTATAGTTATAATGCATATAACATATGTAGTAGAAACAGATATTGTTTTGGGAGTGGAATAGCATTTTGCCAAGAACAAAATATTTTACTCTGAGTGTTAGAAAAAAGCAATCTCTGTCATGAAATGCTATATTAATAAATATTTAACTGTCAACATTCCTCGAACTATGACTTGATATACCTTTGTTGTATGTAGGAGGAGATCAGTAGGGAGTGTGGCTTGCCTAGTCCTCTGTGTGGGATGTTGAATTCTTTGGTGATACATCCAGTGGCTGAAGGAAGCATTGATTCTTTGACAGAACAGGTAAGTATAGAATCACAAGTACACTGGGTTTCCCACCCCCTTTTTTCCTGAAAACCTGAATTACGATGACACATACTGTAGATTTCATAGCAGTGAGTGCTTAAAGTTTAACTCCTGCTTTAATTATGCAAATGATTCCAAAAGTTGATTTGGACACATTGTTTTGGTAGCCCCTACTTATGTTTTTATTTTTTTTTTAAACAAATTAATTCCAAATGATATCTGGAGCCAATTCAACTTTGCATGTCCAACTTTCAGCAGATACTATTCAGGATTTCAGTACACATTCATCTACTCATAAACATTCTCATCAGCAGAAGGTGACTGATTAGCCAACAATGACTTATTTTCAGGCCTTTTGCTTTTGGAAATCTGCTGTAACGGATTAAAAGAATCTATAAAAATCACCAAGATAACTTTCTTCTTCTTAATTTAGAACTCTTTGGATAAACAATGTAGCTGTAAGGATCCACCCCACTTTACATCTTAAGAAGACAGAACTCTTGGAATATCTCTTCCAACAGGCATCTTTATTAAGAGAAGATGGTTGCAGGCATTCTAGACAGGATCTGAGGGGCCAACCCCTACCATTCAAGGTTTTAAGTGTTCCCAAGCAGCCGCCACCCCACCGTCCTTCCAGCGACAATCCCAGGCATTACATTTCCACCCCATTTTCCTCTCGACCGGCAGAAGGGAGACTTCAGAGAGTAGTAGTTGAAAGCTGATGGGCCATATTGTTATGGTCAGTCCTCTTGGTGAGATCCATATTCAGTCCCTTTGAAGTTTTAATGAAGGAAGTGAGAGCCATAAAACCACTTTGCTCATCCCCCTTCCCCTTCGTAGTATGACAGAATCCAGAGAGGGCAGAAATGGGGTTTTCCATAGTCGATAACTAGAAATGAAATATAATTGGATTCTGACATCCTGCCCCCTTAAAAATAAGAGAGATCCACCTGAAAAGAAAAGAAAACAGGTATAAAAGTTAGTCTGGCTTGTTAGGATACTCTGTATGAAACCTCTTTAATAGCTTCGGGGCTCTGACATGACGTTTATGGACCCACTCATTTTGTGAGGCAGGGAGGTGTTTCCAAGCTACTAGGTACTGAGTTGCTCCATGATATCTCCTAGAATCTAGGATTTCCTTTATCTCGAAGTGTTGTTTGCCCTCCACCATGATTGGAGGTGGTGGTGGTGGGATTTTTGGCCGTAAAGGTGACTGATGCTCTCTTTTCAGCAAACTGCAATGAAAAATTGGGTGTATTTACCTGAGATTTTTGGGTAATTCTAATTCTACTGTTACTGGGTTTATGATTCTTTTAATTGGAAAAGGCCCTATATATTTTGATCCAAGTTTTTTACAAGGTTGTAGGGATTTTAGGTATTTTTTAGATAAGTACACCATTTCTCCTATAATGAATGGTGTAGGCTCAACCCTTTTTTTATCGGCTTGTGCTTTGTATGCCTGCCTAGCTTCATCTAGTGCTTTTCTAACTATTGGCCAGCTGTTTTGTAATTGTTCCATCCATTCTTTCAGTGATGGGATCGCCGGTTCGTTTGGGGTTAGTTCTGGCATGGGGTTGAAACTTTGACCGGTAGCTATTTGAAAAGGAGTGTAACCTGTGCTGGAGTGGACTGCATTATTGTAGGCAACTTCTGCGAAAGGGAGTAGGTCTGTCCAATCAGACTGCTGGAAATTAAGAAAGCATCTTAAGTATTGCTCCAGTACTGAGTGACACCGTTCTGCTTGTCCAACCCCTTGTGGATGATGGCTAGATGTCAGTCCCTGAGTGGTCCCTAAGAGGGATAAAAATTTCTTCCAAAATGCAGATGTAAATTGCACTCCCCTATCAGATATGATGTGTTGGGGTGCCCCATGCAATCTGTAAATATGCTGGACGAAAAGTTTCGCTAAGGCTTTTGCGGTGGGAATCTTTTGGCAAGGGATAAAGTGCACCTGTTTGGAAAACAAGTCCGTGACCATCCAGATAACAGTATTCCCATTGCTTTCTGGTAATTCCACTATAAAATCCATGGCTATTTCCCTCCAGGGGGCTGAGGGATTTGCCACTGTTTGTAACAGTCCGGGCGATTTCCCTTGCAACCTCTTTGCAGTTGCACACTTTGGGCAGCTGGCCACATAACCTTCTATGTCCTTTTTCATGGATGGCCACCAAAATTGCCGTTTAATTAAGTGTAATGTTTTTACAAATCCAAAATGCCCTGCTGATTTTGTGTCGTGGCAAAGCTACATGAATGTGACTCTTTGGGTTGTTGGTATATATAACTTTTCCCCCACCCAAGGCAGCCCATCTTTCATTGTGCACACGTGTTTATTTTTCTAGAACCATTCATCTGTTTCCAAACTTTTCCGGAATTCAATTCCGGTTTGGCTGCCCAGCTGTGGTTTTAATTTAGCTTGGGCTCTGGTGGTTACTGGCGCTGCCAGTTGTGATTCTGCCATCATCGGTTTAGAGTCGGTGGCTCGCATGCTGTTATATTGGGGCATGCGAGATAGTGCATCTGCCAGGAAGTTCTTTCCCCCCGGCAAATGCTTGAGCGTAAAGTGGAATTGGTGAAAATGCTGGGACCAGCAGGCTTGCTTGGGGTTGAGCTTCCTGGGTGTTTTCAAGGCTTCCAAATTTTTGTGGTCTGTCCACACCTGGAAAGGGATTTTGTTGCCTTCAAGGAACTGGCGCCACGTGAGTAATGACCAATGTATCCCGTATGCCTCTTTCTCCCACACGGGCCAGCGCTGTTCCGTTTTGGTGAGTTTCTTGGATGTATACGCACAGGGTTGCAATACCCCTTCATCGTTTTCTTGTAATAGTACAGCCCCCACTGCCACATCACTTGCATCCGCCTGTATTTCGAAGGGCTTATCCATGTCTGGGTGCCTCAGTACTGGTTCAGCAGAAAAAAGTCTCTTTAATCTCTCAAATGCCGCTTGGCACTCCATTGTCCATGTTAGTGACTGGCTAGGTTTTACTGAGGATGCTCCCTTCGTTTTTAGTAAGTTCGTGTGGGGCAGGGCTATCTGGGCAAATGAGGGGATGAATTGGCGGTAAAAGTTTGTGAAGCCCAGGAAACTTTGCAGTTGCTTTCTTGTGCGGGGTGGTGCCCATTCTAATACTGCTCTGACCTTCTCTGGGTCCATTTCAATGCCCTGTGGGGATATGCGATAACCTAGGTAGTCTATCCTTTTCTGGTGGAATTCGCATTTCGAGAGTTTGGCATATAGGTGGGCGGCTCGCAGTTTCTTTAAAACCGCTCTGACTAGGTTGACATGTTCCTCTTTTGATTCGGTGAAGATAAGAATGTCGTCTAAGTAAACCAGGACCCCCTTAAATAGGTGCTCCCTTAGAACATCATTGATTAATTGCATAAATACTGCGGGGGCCCCTTGTAATCCAAATGGCAAGACTTTGAATTGGTAGCACCCCATTGGGCAGTTAAATGCGGTCTTCCATTCATCCCCTTCCTTAATTCTCACGTGATAGTAAGCTTCCCTTAGGTCTAGTTTAGTAAAAAATTTCCCTTTCGAGAGGTGTGACAACATGTCCTTCATGAGGGGCAGGGGGTATAGGTTGCTTTCACTGATTGTATTCAGGAGCCTATAATCCACGCATAAGCATAAAGAGCCGTCCTTCTTCTCTCTAAAGAGGACCGGGGCGGCCACTTTAGGCTTGACTGGCTCAATGAACCCCCTTTCTAGGTTTTTCTTTATGAATCTTTCCATTTCCTCCTTCTCTTTTGGGCTCATGAAGTATAATCTGGGCTTCGGGAGTTTTGCCCCAGGTTTGAATTCAATGGCACAGTCTGTGGGTCGGTGGGGGGGGAGCTCATCCGCCCTCTCCTCACTGAAAACGTCAGCAAGATCTCTGTATTCCTCTGGTATTTCTGGTAGTCCCTTTTCCTCTCCCATGGATGCTTTTTCCGTTCTTAATTTTGGTAGCTCCCCTTGGGATTTTAAGTCCATAGGGTCCCCTTTTGGGAAATTGATTTCTGCCATTCTCCAATTCACCCAGGGGTTCCATTTCTTTAACCATTCCATCCCTAGGATCATCGGGCATTCCATGCCTGCGGTCACTACAAACATTATGTCTTCCTCATGTTTGCCCAGGGAGAGGTGTATTGGTAAAGTGGCTAGGGTATCTGGCACCCCCCCCCTGCTATGGACCCATTTAACTGGCCAAATGAGATTGGTTGTTTCAGTCTCCTTGACGGAATGCCCAGATTCCCCACTAGTGTCGGGCTAATGAGGCAGCGGGTGCAGCCAGAGTCTATTAAGGCTTTCACCTTCACAGCTTCGGGCATGGGGGGAATTAATATAGTCACTGTCTTTTTTTTTTTAATTTATTTTTTATTTTTCCAAACTCTCCCCCATACATATACCGTGATATTTATCAGATATTAACATACATTCTTTTTACATTCTTATATATAAGATACTTTTAATGAAATAAATACATACACATGACTTTTGGTGTTGCTCGCCCATTTCCCCTTTCACTGCATCCCCACTCCTTCTTCTCTACC
>NW_015388760.1:101605-117812 GCF_001527695.2 Protobothrops mucrosquamatus
CCGCGCGGCTGCATTCTGGACTAACTGGAGCCTCCGAGTGCTCCTCAAGGGGAGCCCCATGTAGAGAGCATTGCAGTAGTCCAGGCGGGAGGTGACAAGAGCATGGGTGACTGTGCGCAAGGCGTCCCGGTCCAGAAAAGGCCGCAACTGGTAGATCAGGCGTACCTGATAAAACGCCCCCCTGGCCACGGCCGCCAACAGTTCCTTCTACCATATGTGGTGGACGTGTGTAGAAGCTAAAACTTATTGGAATATTATTAGAACATGGATAGAAAAGATGATACAACAACGTATAGAACTAAAACCAGAAATATTCCTGTTGGGTATTCTACCAGAGAAATACAATAAAGAGAAAATATATTTAATTATTCATATAGTCACTGTCTTGAGGATGGGTGCGATGGGTCCACTTACCAGGGGTTCGCCCTCCGAGCTGTCGTCTGAGGCGTCCACTGGCCCTGCGGTGTAGGCTGGAGTTCCTTCCCCACAATGGACAGAGGTAGGGGGTTCCACAGCCTCCATCACTCTCATGGCAGGTTCTTTTGGCTTAGCTGGAGACTTCCCGGATCTGCTGGCCGGTGATCTGTCTGGGTTGTGTTGGGGGGCTTTTCAGCGGCATTCTACAGCCCGATGCCCCTCTCTCTCGCACTTGAAACACCCCATTTGCTTCTTGGCCGTAGCCGATTGTTTCACTGGTTCACTTGTCAACTCAGGCGGTGAGCGGCTCTATTGTTTTCCTCGGTGGTGCCTCTTCAGTAGGTCGATCTCTGCTTCCTCTGCAAGGACATACCATTCATCAAGTTGGTGTGGGTCTCCTCGGGGCAGGCAAGCATCATATAGGTCGTAGTTTAGCCCGTCTTTGAAGTGGCTAAGGAGGATGTCTTCCGGCCAGTTCAGTTTGCTGGCAATGGCCCGGAATTCTTGCGTATATTCGGCTACCGAGCGTTTGCCTTGCCTCATCGTTTTTATCCTTTCGCGGGCTTTGCGATCAGCCAGGGGGTCCTCAAATTGCCTTCTCAGAGAGGACATGAAATGGTTGAAGTCGTTGAGCTCTGGGGCATTGGAGTCGTGCAAGTTCGCCACCCAATCTGCAGCTGGCCCATCCAGCGCAGATTGCACGATCCGGATACAGGCTTTGTCGGTGGGGATGTGCCGCCCATATTTCTCCATGTAGCTGAGGACTTAGGTTAGGAAAAACCCCAAGCGTGTCGGCTCCCCCTTGAATCTCACCTCCAGCAGCGGGAGTCTTTGAATGGATCGGTGCCTTCGTTGTCGGTGGTAGTGTCTTCCATCCAGATTGCCATCTGCGGGTCGGCGGGGAGTGGGGACTACTGGATCAGCAGACGTCCCCGGGGCTGCAGGTTCCACTTCCCCCTCAGTGTCTCTCCAGTTGCGGCTCCGGGAGCTGGTGTGGCCATAGGGCTCAGAATTCTCCTCTCCTAGGGAGCTGAGGGTTCTCTTCATCAGGTCGATAGCTTTCTCTAGGATCCAGCCCGAGTACGGTGCCCAGCTTCCTTCCTCTTCACTTGCATACAGGGATTTCCCCATCTCCTGCTTCCATTCTGGTTGGTTGGCCCCCCGTCTCAGGGTCACCTTTCTTGATTTCTTTTCCCACTCGCCTTTCTTTCCAACGCCCATTGACCACCAAGGTTTGTGGTTACGTGTCTCCACCACCTCTTCTCCTGAGGAATCTGACCTCTCAGATCCTGACATCTGGCAGGGTTTCAGTCGGAGCAGCAGCTCCCTTTCCGGGGAGTTTTCTCCCTTCCCTGCTCCATCGTCTGACATGGTAATTTTTTCAAAGTCCCCCGGCAAGGTTCTCCCTTCCAGGTGGACTAATTTTGCAGATCCTGTCTAATGTAAGGACCCACCCCACTTTACATCTTAAGAAGACAGAACTCTTGGAATATCTCTTCCAATAGGCATCTTTATTAAGAGAAGATGGTTGCAGGCATTCTAGACAGGATCTGAGGGGCCAACCCCTACCATTCAAGGTTTTAAGTGTTCCCAAGCAGCCCCCACCCCACCGTCCTTCCAGCGACAATCCCAGGCGTTACATTTCCACCCCCTTTTCCTCTCGACCAGCAGAAGGGAGACTTCAGAGAGTAGTAGATGAAAGCTGATGGGCCATATTGTTATGGTCAGTCCTCTTGGTGAGATCCACATTCAGTCCCTTTGAAGTTTTAATGAAGGAAGTGAGAGCCATAAAACCCCTTTGCTCATCCCCCTTCCCCTTCGTAGTATGACAGAATCCAGAGAGGGCAGAAATGGGGTTTTCCATAGTCAATAACTAGAAATGAAATATAATTGGATTCTGACAGTAGCATTAAGATTAATATATACTTAATTAGAATTCAAAGCCTTGTCTTTATTCCTTCATATAAAAGATAGAATCTCACTTGTAG
This sequence comes from Protobothrops mucrosquamatus, assembly GCF_001527695.2. Classification (NCBI taxonomy): domain Eukaryota; kingdom Metazoa; phylum Chordata; class Lepidosauria; order Squamata; family Viperidae; genus Protobothrops; species Protobothrops mucrosquamatus. Next base: position 104,011 of record NW_015388760.1, read on the forward strand.
TTTTCTCTTTTTTTAACTATCTGGGCAATAATTATCTGGATATTTGTAGCTTATATATGATAGCACTACTTTCATAACCTTTTTAAGTAGGTTAAAAAGTCCTGCTTTCAGTCTTGTTAAGAACTGATAAAGACCTAATGTGAGATTCATTGTTCCAGCAGCTATTCCTTTTCTCTTCTTCTAGAAACATAGCAAGAATGGGTCAGATGATACCAAGGCATTACTTCCAGTTTCACATAATATGCCTCAGCTAAGCCTTGTGACTGATGGTAAACTAATATCGAAGAATCAGGAACATAAACAAGACCGAAATCATCTTCTATCAGAGAAAGGGGGAAGGTAGGAACAATGATGACATTGCTGAATGAGTGAGAATGTTTTAAGTCTCAAAGATATTCTTTGATCAAGAGTTTAGCTATAAATTGGGCAAGTGATTGGGAATACCCAGACCTCCTTGGAAATAAACTGTTCTTTTTAACACTTGAATTCTTCTAAGGGATAGATGTAAATAGAGACAATAACAGAAAAAATGTTGGAAAATGAGAGCAACAGATGCTGCCCCAGTGAGATTTTATGATACCCCAAGATACACAAAATAGGAGTCCCCTCAGACTATTATAGCGCTACGAGATGCCCTTACCTACAACCTGGCTAAATGGCTGGCACAACGTTTAAGCTTCCTGAGCCCACCCTCGAACTCATCCATACAATTTTCAACAAAACTGCAAGGCTTAAATGTGGCTCCTGATGAGCTCATGTTCTCCTTTGACGTAGTTTCCCTATTTACATCCATCCCTCCTCACTTAGAATACGAAACAATAGATAAAAAACCAGAAGAAGAGTACAACACAGATCACAATAACCTAACCAGGTAATAAATCATGACGGTACTCCAGTACTGCCAACATGTCTTCTTCACATTCAAAAGGGAAATGTATGAGCAAATGAAAGGGACACCCACGGGATCCCCAATATCAGGAGTCATTGCAGACACTGCCCTGCATGAACTAGAACACCATGCATTTCAAAACTACACTCTTAAATGTTGGTGCCGCTCTGTGGATGACACGTTTGTCATCAAAAGAAATGCACTGAAAGACTTTCATACTCTACTGAACTCCATTTTTCCAGACATACAATTCACAATGGAAGAAGAAACGTCTAGACAATTACCACTTTTAGATGTGCTTGTCAACAGGCAGGAAGATGGAAGCCTAGAAACCACGGTTTATTGCAAGGTCACCAACACTGCAAATATTCTTAGTTTCAACAGTAACCATCCACTGTCAAAACACTACAGTAGTGGCCAAAATTGTGGAAACCTTTTGGGAAAAGTTTACAGTAGAAATGCCACCTTTGGTTAAGTTTCCAACAAATTTTCTTCTAATTTCTTTATAATTGTAGCCTTGTTCACTTAATAATACTATTTTGCATCGCTTTCTGGGCAACCAGTCAACTCTATGCACCATTACTTTAATTTTATTACGTTTTACAAGCTCACTAAATGACAGAACCCCCCCCCCCCCAAGCAACTTGATAGCGATCACATAACACACTGACAAATGTCCTCTCAGCTTCAATACATGACATCAATAACTGAATCCTACTGTGATCTGATTGGCTCATTGCCAAAACAAGATGACACCTGATTGGCTCTCTAAACACTCATGCTCATTGACTACAATCAGATGAAGGAAAGCTACCTGATATCAACCTAAGCAAGTTGTGCTTCCTTTTTCTGGTTATTTGGCTATAACTTTTCATAGAATACAGTACAGATAATTGAACAAACTATTGTGCATTACATTCTTGATTAAATTATCTTTCCATTGATATATAATTTTATGGTACTACTCCAAAAAAAAAGTGGTGTTATTAGCCATCAAACCTCAAAAATACACTTTCCCCAAAGGTTTCCACAATTTTGGCCACTACTGTATATGGCAGGGTGAGAACCCACTGTAGTACCCAGGAAGCTAAACAACTGGAGAAAAGGTACCTACGTGAACAATTCAGACAGAATAGGTACCCACAAGCATTTATTACAAGATGCCTGTACAACATGCAAGGAAGAGAAATGAAGAAAGAATGTATAAGACCAACTTTATGGCCCACCCTGCCATACATCAAAAACATTTTGGAAGCAGTAGAACGCAGCTTCCGAGATGTGCAAGTGGGCACTGCGTGCCGCACAGAGGCTACGATACGAGGACAAATCATGAATTGCAAAGATCACTTGGAGTTGGGAGATACTTCTGCCAGATTCCCTGCATGGATTGCCCCTGTGACTATGTATGACAGATGGGGAGGAAGCTAATCGCCAGACTACAAGAACACAAGCGAGTGGTCAGATGAGGAGACCCAAACTCATTGGTAGCCTCACATTGCAATGAACAAGGATATACATTTCACAGCTACTAAGTTTGTTGGCTGAGCAGGTACAAAGGTAGCCAGGGAAACGATTGAAGCCTGGGAAATATGCCTCTTGTCAGTCAACAGGAGTGCTGATTTACCACCAGCTTATCAGGTACTTAGGAACCAAGGACTTGGCAACACAAGGAAACCAGTAGCCGGCCATCAACACCAGTTACGCAATAGGAAGCCACACCAATGAGGCACCACATAAATATGACACATAAAGTGGCCCAAAGAACACATTCTGGTAGAGAGAGGTTCCCTGAGGATGGGCTCCAGCATGAGTCCAAAAGCTTGGAAGACTAAACCTCTGGTCCTGGTTGAATGCCCCAGATTGGATTCTGCAAACTTATTATAACTATCAACTAGTTCTGGATAGCATTCCAGATTCTTCCCTTGCTTATTGTGGCTTACATACCTAGCAGGTATGTAAGATGAAGGTGAAGATTATACTCATAGAAAATTTGTTATGACTTATGCTTATTTAAAAGGGAAAACTACTTTAAAATTAGAACAGCTAAGGACAACTTAAGACTGCCTTAAATATGAGTTGCCAATGTCTTAAGGATATGGCAAAAAAGAGTTTCTAGGGCATGTTCTGCCACTGTTATCGAGAAAAGGGAAATGTCCATATACAGTGAGCATTTTAATCTTATTGTTAAAAGTTTCCTCAGTTCAGACTGAAAAAGTTTTCTGTTGTATCTCTGTATCTATCTGTGTTTAATAAGTATCTTTTTTTTCCAATCCAGGAAGGAGGAATCAAAACAAAGCCTGACAAATGAACACACTGCCAATAGCAAGACTCTTGAACTGACTCTAAAGAACATGGATGTGTGGACCTACCCATCTAATATAGAGTCTCAGGTACTTTCTTGTACTTGCAAAGATAGATAATGACATAGAGATTTCTAATTTGGAATGGGGATATTTTTAGATAGACTGATTGGCAGCCCTTTTTATGCACTGAATCAACAATTACTTTATTCTGTTGCTGTCTGTTGTTCCTTATTCATACCATATTCCTGTATGACTTTGAATCTAAGCCAGAGTATAATCTATAATTGATTTTCCTTCAAGAATGAAGGTTTTGGAGTGACCACAAAACAAGACTGCTTCTGTATTCTTTGTCTGTTAGCCCTGTCTATCTTCTCAAAGTCTGAAGAAGAAACAAACGGAAACAAAGATAATGGTGGGAATAGGAACTGAGCTTTTTTCAGCCTGTCAACTATAGCTGTGACTAAGAAATCTACAGCAGTAGTGAACCTATTTTTTCCAATTTATTCTCCTATCCATTGTTAGAATTAATTCTCACGCAGTCAGAGAATGGTATCATAACAAATAAGGTTTTTTTCAATCACTTCCTATTTTATTTAATTGCCTTTCCTAGGTAAAAGAGTTATCTTCAATCTATGTAGTTGCAAGTATCTTGTGGATATATATATATGTGTGTGTGTGTGTGTGTATATATATATACACACACACACACAAACACACACACACACACACACACACACACNTCAGACGATGCATCTATCAATAGGCACATCGAGCTGTGCCAGGCCCACCTTGCTTTAAGAACATGGGAGAAGCAACATCGATACCCGGTTGGGAAAAGGGGATCCTACACCACCCCACGAGCTGCTGCGCAGGAAGTTGAGGATGGGCATACTCCCCGATTGGTTTGGAAAAAGGAAGGGGGTGGAACTCCCTCAGCATCTCCCTCAGCATTTTTTTAATAAATAAATAAATACCAATCCCCTGGGAGGCATCCTGTTGAGGGTCCCCAGGGTGGTAATCCTGGGGTGCAGTCACCCATGGGCAGACCCGTTGACCTCTTTGACCTTGCTCTACCATGCTTTGAGGAAACCGACACCCAGCTACGACGCGCACACACCTGGCAGCGCAACTGGGCGTACGTACGAATGGGGAGCAACTCACGACCCCCTAGTTCACCGAGTCGGGACAAACCTGTTAACAACAATGGATTGCAAAATGGAGCATTTCCCCGTGACCAAGATGCCCCACCCGGCAACTACAATGACATAGCCGGTGATGTGGGTTTGTCGATGACTTATGCCGGTACGGGCAAGGCAGCTCTAGACCCCCCCCTTCACCCACCTCCCCCCCAGTGCTTCACGGACGCTGGTATGTCGTCGGCAAAGGACAACCCGCTGCGGAGCGATGGCATCCCCTGGTAGACGGGGACCTTGGACCCGCTCCGCGACACGTGCTGCGCTTGGGGTTGCGAAGGATGATTGTGGGGCTCCTGATGTATCCGGACTACCTGGCTGCAGTGCCCGGCTTGCGGTGGATGGGGGAGAGCAAGAGACGCTTGAGGTGGTTGGAGACCGTGAGGCGTCTCCTGGGAATGGACGGTTGTGCGGCCTCTCCGCCTCCCCCCATGTGTGGGGATGCTGAGCGGAGCGGAGTGGAGAAGAGTGGACTACCTGCTAGTAAGCACGATGCACGCCCCATGGGGACCGGCACGGGTGTTTATGACTCCATGGGTCGTCCTGGAGCGCAAAACGAACGGCTGCACCCTCCCCCCACTTGTGCAACCTGGGATAAAGGGTGTTTCCATCCCATAAGCCAGTTATATCCTCCACCATTCTCCAATTCGGGAGCAATTGCAGGGTCACTTCTGCGGGAAAAAGCATCTCCGGTGGAGGAGTGTGCTCATGAGGGGAGGACTGACTCTGGGACTGAAAGTAGGAACAGGAGCCGAACCATCTGTGGCAAGAAAAGTAAAACCCTCATTGACCGGCCACGCCCAATGACTAGGGCTTGGTGCCGGATGCAGAGTAATGGCTGTCTAAAGAACAATTTTATAGGTTTTAGCCATGCATTGTCTTGTTGGTTTCAACCATTAAATATTTTTTAGAGTCTCTTTTTCTCCTGGTGTTCTTTACTTTTGTACTCTACTATATATATATATATATATATATATATATATATATATATATATATATATATATATATATATATATATATATATATATACCGTATATATATATTTCCAAAATTTATATATATATTTCAAAATTTGGATTGCTAACAAAGAATTAAGGGAGAACTGGCTCTAGTTTGAGCTGATACAGACAAAAGATTCCTTTCTCCCATATTTGGGCCGACAGGGTGCACCAAACTCAAGATATAGATATATATATATATAAATTTCTTTTTCTGAGAAAGAGTTCCTGTATATATATATATATGTGCAGGTCTTGGCGTATTCGGGTCTTTTCCCGTGTAAGATTGAGAGTATCTTGGCGACGTTTCGACGAGGTCCCACTCGTCATCTTCAGGCTGGGGTCTTCGTGCTTGTGCGAGCAAAGTGTGATCGGAGCTGCCGTCTCTCTATAAATATTGGTGTGTTTGTGTGGAGTGCTGGCTTAGTTGCTGTAGGTGGATTGGTTGGCTGTGTGGGAGCTATTGTTTGCGGATTGTTCAGCTGTTTCATAACATCCTGAGTAGTTGAGGTGCTGGCTGTGTGCCCATTAGTCTTTTGTGTTATAACGACCTGGGTAATGGGTTGTGTGATTACATCCTGAGATCTAGTGTAGTGATATCCTGAGTTTTGTGTTGCAACATCCTGGGTGGTTGGCTGTGTTGTAACATCCTGGGCTTTANATATCACTACACTAGATCTCAGGATGTAATCACACAACCCATTACCCAGGTCGTTATAACACAAAAGACTAATGGGCACACAGCCAGCACCTCAACTACTCAGGATGTTACGAAACAGCTGAACAATCCGCAAACAATAACCCCTACACAGCCAACCAACCCACCTACAGCAACTAAGCCAGCACTCCACACACCCCCACCAATATTTATAGAGAAACGGCAGCTCCGATCACACTTTGCTCGCACAAGCACGAAGCCGAAGACCCCAGCCTGAAGATGACGAGTGGGACCTCATCGAAACGTCGCCAAGATGGTAAAAAAGGATATATGCAGTGTTATCTTCATTTTAGATGTCAAAAGAGTCTCTCTCTCTCTCTCTCTCTCCCTCCCTCTCTCTCTCTCTCTTTCTCTCTCTTTCCTCTGTCTCTCCCCCCCTCCCTCTCTCTTCCTCCCTCTCTTTCTCTCTCTTTCTCTCTCTCTCTCTTTCCTCTCCCTTTCTCTCTCTTTCTCTCTCTCTCTTTCCTCTCCCTCTCTTTCCTCTCCCCCTCTCTCTTTCTCTTTCTTTCTCTCTCCCTCTCTCTCTTCCTCTCTCTCTTTCCCCCCTCTCTCTCTCTCTTTCTCTCCCTCTCTCTCTCTCTTTCTCTCTCCCCCCCTCTCTCTTCCTCTCTCCAATCTTCTGCTCACCTGGCAAGCTGGCTTCCAGCTGTTCTCCAACAAACTGACACACATTCTTATTGGGCTAGCTCAGGGGTAGGCAACCTTAGCTCTTTTATGACTCATGGACTTCAACTCCCAGAATTCCTGAGTCAGCATAGCTGGGCTAGCTAGCTCTCTCCTGCCCTTTCTGCTTCCTGCTTCCTGCAGAGATGCAGCAAAGGGGGGAGCCCCGCCCAATAAGCTTTTCAGCTCGTCAGAACAGGGTGAAGCTACTCTCTTTTTTACACACACACACACACACACACACACACACACACACACAGAGAGAGAGAGAGAGAGAGAGAGAGAGAGAGAGAGAGAGAGAGAGAGAGAGAGAGAGAGAGAGAGAGAGAGAGAGAGAGAGAGAGAGAGAGAGAGAAGGTCTGTGTCAACGCTCCAAATACTGTATATTCTTGCTTTGACAATGTGCAGAACTGTCTGGTATATATATAGTTAAACCAGCAACTAGGAAAGAGGGAGGAGCATAAGGATAGCCCGGGAGAAAGAAACCGGAAGTAAATCACATCTTTCAAGTTGATTGGAAGATGTGAACCATGACCCTACAATAAGGGAGTGGACAATGTCTGGAATGCTAGGTGTAACGGAAGAGAATCAGTTCTAAGCATTCCTCCATGCCGTGCTGATGTACTTTAACATTAATAAAAGCTTTTAGGAGAAAACATGCCTGAAAGTCCTTTTAAGTGTTTCGTTACTCAGACACATGACAGTCTGTCTCTGTCTCTCTCTGCAAAAGGCAGAGGAGGCTGGGAGCCATAGGGGAAGGCTCAAAGAGCCGCATGCGGCTCCGGAGCCGCAGGTTGCCGACCTGTGTACTAGACCAGGGCTTTTCAACCAGTGGTATGGGTACCACCTGTGGTACATTGGCACCTGGCAGGTGGTATGCGACCATCCTAAAAAAGTAGTGGGGGAGGGGAATAGGCTGAACCGGTGGCAGCACTGCACAAGCCTGAGCGAGAGATGGCTGTAGCTGCAGGGCTGTCAGGGCTCAGTGGAAGCACCAGGATCAGTGCTGCTTTCCAGCTGATCAGCGCTTCTTCGGGGCTGTCAGGGTTCAGTGGAAGCACCAGGATCAGCACCAGGCTCCAGCTGGAGCTCAGTGCTGATCCTGGCACTTCCGCTGAGCCCAGAAGAAGCGCCGATCAGCTGGAATGTTGCCTTATCTCCAGGGTCTTGTGATTTACATTCAGATGCTTGGCAACTGATTCATATTTATGACGGTCACAGTGTCCCAGGGTCATGTGAAGTGACCAAAACTTGCTGCAACCACCCAGCAGACAGGGAGAATAAAAACCATACACCCCCCACCCCACCCCCGCTGCCAATCATGAACAGAAATGCTCACAACAATGAAAACCTCGGACAGGAGGAAGAGCACGGCCGGGTGGGCAGGCGTCTTGCTCGGCTGTGGCTTGGGGGGCACTTTTTTCAATGCCATTGTAACTTCAAACAGTCACTAAGCAAACTGTTGTAAGTTGAGGACTACCTGTACTTTATCACTTTTTTCCTTTTTTTTTGGTCATCATGTTTTTGACATCTTGCTATGCAACTGGTGGTACTCAGATATCGCCATATCCTAAAAGTGGTACAATGGGTAAAAAGGTTGAAAAGCCCTGTACTAGACCATGGGTGTCAAACTCAATCACGTCACGTGACATATCGGGATGTATCATGACATGTTTTACCTTTGTGGAGCTGGGGTGGGCCTGACCTGCGTGTGACACATCTTGCCCGCGGGCTGCCAGTTTGACACCCCTGAACTAGACTCTTGATTCTCAATTTCAAAATATAACAAATGCTTCTTGAAGTAATTAAATATTTCCCTAGTTTTCTTGTATCTACAATATGAAATAAAACAGACTAATGATGTACATGCAGTTGACATAGGATCTTGAAATGTTTGAAAGTGGAAAAAACAGAAAAATAATTAAATAATTAAGAATATAGCCCCTGAAGCATATTTACATGTAAAATGTGCTGATTTCTCAACATATTGTTTTAGGCTTGATTAAGGAAGAACTTTATCAGGAGTGCAGGATTGCAATTTGTTTCTTAATGTTTAAATGCTGTTTAAACACAGAAATAAAAAATGGACCCGATTAATAGAGGCCACATTCTTTTCCTATGAAAAGAGCTACAATCCAGCTGTTTGGATTATTTCTATTTTGCATATACAATGTTTTAAAAGGAAGAAAGCCACGGTATCATTTGTGTTGCTTTTTGATGATTTTTAAATATTTTATATCTGTGCCATAGCAAACAGAAATGATGAATTTCATACTGTTAGCTCTAATTTAAAAGGATCCTGCTAATCCCCATTCAGTAAAAACTCATTACAGCTTCTGTGTTTCCTGATTCTGTATCTGACTTAAATGTGCAGGTGCCTTTTTTCTCTTAGTATTTATTTCCTTTTCCCCCTCTTCTTTCCACACAGATTTTTTGATGTCCCATTAGGCTATCTAATCCTGCACATCCTCCAGGAACTATTACTCCTTGGGCTGCTGCTTGTTTTGTTTGTTTCCTTGCTAGCAGTTTTCTGTTTAGTTATATTCTACAACCAATTTTAGATGTGGATTGAGCCAGAGGGAAAATTTTGGCATTTCTTGTCATTGCAGTATCGACATGTACCACCTATCTGACCATTATCCCATCCCTTAAATCCATACAAAGAAAAGGAGATGTCTGGGAAGATCCAACATGTAAATAAATATTTTACAAGAATAAATTAAATGGAGCATTTTTTCAGTCATTCGTGGGATATAAGATGGGATGTGCTACATTTCCTGCCTTCTTTCATTAATGGGAAAGGCAAATTACCTAGTTTTTCAAGGGAAAAAGGAAAATTCCAATAAATTATTGTAACCAGATTCAGCTGATAAACATGATTCCAGTTTCTCTTTAGATATTTCCTAACAAAGGATGGTTGAAGATGAAATTAGTTTTTGAAATGTTACCTATATATCTGTTTCCGCACTAATTTGAATGTGAGACAAGGGCCATTGTCAGCCATCAAGTGTGTATGTATGGATGGGGAATGTTATTGAGTATTCTGAAAGTTGTGTGATACCTTATGAAAAAATAGGTATATGTATCATGGCTGAGAAATATCAATTTAGGGAGGTATCACTTTTGATCATTAGTTCTTTCCTTATCCAATCTGATATTGCCTGCCTTGAAGGAGATGGTAGATGTTTGTTAAAGAAACCCTCTTGAAATCGTTCCATTTTTAATATCCCATAGACCTGTTTCAAATTTATCATTCTGTTTCAAATTTACCATTGAAACAAATGATGGCCACATGCTTCAAGATGAAGCTGATTTTCTGATCTATTTCAATCCAGTTTCAGGCACAGAAACAGACTAGTCACCCTGATGGACAAAGAATATATACTGGGAGTGGTTATCAGGATGTGTGGGCTACATGTTATTTATATAATGCTCACATGTTTCTTTCTATTATCAGAAGTGTCAGGGTCCTACTGTTTGAATCAGATTATATACTGGATCAGATGGAACAGGTGAAAGTTAAGTCCAGACAAATGAGAGGGTCTAATGATTTGGGTAGAAAAAAAATGTTGGAGCCCTTACTTATACTAAACAGAGTCGTACTCCCGATGAAGTTTGATTTGCTTATCTTTCTGTAGTTTTCTGAGTCAAATTCGTGCTTATGTTAACATATAAATCCCTTAATAGTTTGGGTCTATAGCCGAAGTAATGGATTCTCTTCTATGTTGTGAAGCTGGAAGTTCTGTAAGAGCTTATTCTAGAATCAACAAGGAGTAAGGCTTTTTTGATGCAAGCATCAGGGTTATGGAAACCTTCATTCTAGAATTCAGATTGTTCCCTCTCTGCTTTGTTTTAAAAAGATTAAAAACTTCATTTTAAAAATGCTAACAAAGTAGCTGTACTGTCCCATATGTTCTACATGTTTCATTACCTCAGATTCATAAAAAACCTGAAGAACAAAAATTCTAATACCCCCAAAGTTCAGCAACAAAACTAAGAGATCTTTCAGAGATCTGCCAGTTAATGAGATTACCTTTAATTTTGAAGAACAAACAGAATGCTAGCCACAACAAAGTGGACGAAGGAGGTAACTGATTTCTCAAAGATCCATAGTTTTGAGTAAGCTATTTGTCTAGTTCTTGACATTTCTAATATTTACCTGGTAATCCTATCTGTAGGAGGTGGCGCAAATATCAGTCAGCTAAATGCCGTGTGCTTTTGTAAATACACTTGCACAGAAATCTTCATTAGTCTAAGCAAGAGAGAACATACACCGAAAGAGGGGACTTAGAAAGAAGTGAATATCTATATGAGGCAAAAGAAACTGATAAGAACATTCCACGGTTGTAAAAATGAAAGTTGTAAATGTGCATGTGAAGTAGAATGCAAAGATGTATAAAAGGTCACCAAACTCTTTGTCAGGCACTCATTCCTATTTTGGAAGTGTGCTCACTCAGTACTGACTATGAAACAGCAGATTCAACAGAAATTCTGGAATTGTTCTTGCCATGGATTCTTCTAGTTACTTTTAAACACTTCATTTGCCATACCACTCTCTTAAATATATTTTTTCTAGGTTGCATCTAGGTACTGGTACCTGGATGATGGGTTTCCTTGACATATAATTCAGCTAGAGTTCTACAATACCATTTTTATCTTCCAAATACTGTATATCAGCGAGCAAGAAAGTTGTACGTTTCAACTTTTCTTCACCTCCTAACCATTGATTCTAAGGTTACAATATTACATGCTTCTTATGTCAATCCAGCATGGATAATATTCTGGTAGATGCTCAGCAGACCCAGGTGGCAAATCAGGAACTGCTTGTTCATCATGTTTCATTAGATCTTTGCCCTCAGTAGGCTTATTTGATTCTTGGAACAATGCCCAGTCTTAGTTTTCCAACATAATCCGTCCTCTGGGTCGTGATCTGTCCTCTCTAAGGAGATTTTTTTCCCCATTGAATAGATCAGGGGTTCAGCTCATCAACCGCTTCATGAATTTGATCATTCATTGAACCCGAAGGTTTATTATATGAAAATAAATGAATACTTTATTTATTAAATTTAATAGAACTTTAATAGTTCTATGAACAACAACAGTATGGACAATTCAAGGCCACTGTTTCTGGTGGCTGATCATCCAACCCTGGGTAATGTTGTCATGTGTCTAGCCACTTTATCTTCAGGACTAGGCACTGGCATGGAGCTCTACAGAGACCCCAAAAGATTGACCCCAACCGGCTTTCCATTTATCCATCGCTTATTGACCCATAGCCATTAACTGACCCCTAACTTTTTATCCACTCCTTGGATAGTCCCATTGACTTTGAGGCTCAGTACTGAGTACTTTGGGGAACCCTGGAATAGAGATCCTTTCCACCATTCCATCTTAAAGTAAATCAGTATCTACAGTGCTAAGAGAGCCATGCTTCTGCTCTCCCCTTAGCTGTTGAAGGAAACCTATCTTGATTCCTCTATTGAAAGGCCCTCAGAGGCTTCATCCTGACCTGAAACTGCTGGGGTCGATAGCAGTTTTCTCATCCTTATTTAAAGATGTGTTTCAAGTAGCACGAAAGCTTTCCTCCTAAGTTGTGCAAGAAAGCAGACTGTATTTGTCAGAGTAGAAGTTATTTGTAGAAAACTGCATTTGTTGAATCCAGATGGTTTGATGTATCCCAGATGTTTCGCTACTGGTTTCTCAATTCCTTTTGTCTCTAGTCTCACAGAAGTCTGACAACTTTCAGAAAAATATACATTCTATAGTACTTCCTTTAATTCAGATATCTCTTCTGTTACGTTATCCCATCTTATTAATGTATAAACCTTTGAAGTTTTACCAGTTATGTTCAGTTCCTGTTTTTTAAGGCTGCATTTCTGATAGCCATTACTTCTAGAGGCAATAATTTCTGTGCACTGAGCAGTCTTTTCTTAATTTCAACTTTGTATGGGTAAAATACCCCTTCAGATACCATATTTCTCCAAAGTGGTTTCATTTGAATAACCTTTGGTTTGCCATCATTCTTTCTGAATCCATTCTTAGATATAGATGTGCTTTAGTTTTTCCATGGATTAAACTGAAGCTTTCTACTAATCCAAAAGGCCCTTTTTGTATTATTTTTGTTCAGAATGGCTTACACATTTCTTTTTAACTTTTGTTAGATGACTTGACAGACCATATGACTTTATCTTGCAATGTCTGCAACTTCCAAGAGCTGTCTGGGGCCAGTCTGCAAGAGCTTGGTTTCTTCCACATCACTACTCTGCAGAGTTTCTGTATCAATTCTTTGCATGACAGTCACATTGATCTATGTGCATTAAGCATGTAATCTTTTTTTTTTCATGATTGGTACTTGCCCCAACTCCTACAGATAGGTTTCCCAGGTAAATTATGAGAAATGTCAAGATGCAGACAAATAGCTTACTCATAACTATGAATCTTTGAGAAGTCAAGCATACAACCCACCCACCTTTGAAAACTGTACTGAGAGTGTATTTATTAATGGTGATTCATGAAACTGGAGAAAGGCATTAAAATATGGTCTGATGTGTCAACCCTGGACTCTTCAAAATTTTTGCTAATAACTTGGGTGAGGAAGTAGAAGGAATCCTTATCAAAGCTGGAGATAACTCAAAACTGGGTAAAATAGGATAGCTTATTCTTTTCATTGAATCACAATGGAACACAACCTCCTGTCATATCTCCACTCTAATAATAATAATAATAATAATAATAATTTAATTTATATACCGCCCTTCTCCCGTAGGACTCAGGGCGGTGCACAGCATATTAAAACAGATACAAACAAAATACATCAAAAAACAAAAAACCCCCATAGAACCAAATTAAAAGCCAAATATTAGAAGCTGTGTGTCAATTAAAATTTTCTTAAAATCATCCCTACCTAAAATCCTCCCTAGGTCAGGCCCGCTTGCTGGAAAAGCCATGTCTTGAGGGCGCGGCGGAAAGTAAGGAGATCCGGAATCATCCGGATCTCGGGGGGTAGTTCGTTCCAGAGGGTGGGGGCACCCACAGAG
>NW_015388760.1:118755-132292 GCF_001527695.2 Protobothrops mucrosquamatus
CTCCCGAGCTGCCAGTACCAGCCAGGAGGGGCACGGATCCAACAAACATGTGGTTGCGTTCAGCCCTCCCAAGACCCTGTCCACGTCCTCGGGAGCAACAGAGTCAAACTCCTCCCACACAACTGTCTCAAGACCTGCTTCCGTCCCCTCCCCCTGGGCCAACCAGTCAGAGTCCAAGCCTTCCCGGATCCGCGCGACTACCCATCCAAATCATTTTAATAGGAGCCAGGCTGCAGGAATCTAAGTGCCTCAAATTTCAGTGTTCACTACTGGACTTGACATTATTCACCTAAGAACAAACTTCCCAGTTAATCATTTTCTTTCACTAAATTAATGGTCAAGAAATGTTCCTGTTCTTGCTGACTTCATATCTCTTGTCTGGCCGGCCGGCTGGCACAAAACCTCACCACTCTTCTCCTCAGCGGTGGCAGCCTAATGGACCTAAGCAAGCTGCTGGTGGCGCCGGCCTGAGGCACAGGGGGAACGGGGAGGATTTTTGCTGCCAGACTCTTTAACTTCTTAAAAGTTTACTTGATGCAGAATGCATATCCTTCCCTTTCTGCATCAAGTTAAACAGTCTGGTAGTGAAAATCCAATAGTGGGGGGAAAATCCCAGTCTCATGCATGGGGACTCTGCACCGCCTGCCTCCCCCCCCCCCCCGTGCCTCGGGTCGGCACTGCCAGCAGCTCGCGCAGGTCCATTAGGCTGCCGCCGCCACCCGGACACCTGGCCCGCCCAGCACAAAGGAGGCAAAATGGCCAGCTAGCAAGCCCATGGCCAGCAAGCCAAAAGCCACCCATGGCCCCCCAGTCCCAGCCAGGATTGCGTGCCTCCCCCCGTCTCTGCTGGGCCTGGGCAGCCATGACGCCGATGGGGATCCGGCTTTCCCCGCTCCGGGTAGCCTTTTGCCTGCTGGGCGTGGGTGTGCACCTCTACGTGGTGCTTGCTAGCCGGCTGTTTTGCCTCCTTTGTGCTGGGCGGGGCTGCTGCTCTGGGCGGCGGCAGCCTAATGGACCTATGTGAGCTGCTGGCAGCAGCAGCTGCATGCGTGCCCACAGAAATGGCTCTGTGTGCCGCCTGTGGCACACGTGCCATAGGTTCGCCACCACGGACCTAAATTAATCAAAGTGAGTGGATGGGATTATATAGCATGAGCACACAGTGTATTGCTGTATTATATAGAAAGCTACTGTGAGTCTTGAAAATATTAGAGTTCAGAACTATTGGAGCAGAGAAAAAAAATTCAAGAAACAGAAGTAGACATACTTCTACAACTTAGAATCATCTTTTACAAAAGAAAGAATGCTTAAGAACTTCACAGGGTTTTTGTTTTTTAAGATCAGATGTACTGATGCAGAATTCATAAATTTAAAATGTTTTTAAAAGTTGAAAATTCAAAATAAAGTGAAATTTGATGTAAGATTCTCCAGATTAAATAGTAGTATCAAGGTCCTTTTTGAACTGACAATCAACAATCAGTTCATTAAAAGCCTCCAGGTTTCACAACTATCCCACCTCCACCCTCCAAAATATATATATATATATATTGTTCTAGGAAATACTATAACCAAGAAAACTAGCAACAGCAAACTCAAGGAGGATTATACTCTTCTGAATTTGATATTCTCTGAAGAAAAAAATATTGAATCTCATATCAGGTAGCTTATTCACAGGTTTATTCCAAGTGGTGGCATGTATTTATTGTACAGTTCCTTAGGAACATAGGTAACAAAGGATTTTGAATTAGGAGAGGAAGAACAAAAAGTTAAATATACAAAAGGACAATAACTGATATTTTAAAACACTAACAGAATTATAATTCATATTTCTTCTGTTTTCTCACTGCCAATCTTTAAGTACCTATACTTCCTACTCTCAGGGATTAGACAAAATATTCAGATGATTAAAGGGACAAAGTGATAAGAGATCTTCTGATTATATTCCTCTTTTCTGTTTTCTAAGATGTGTAAACATTACCATATTCCCCAAAACATGAATACCTATTAAGTAAGGGGAACAAGAGTGACAGATTATATTTAGGATGTTTCACAGTGCCAGCATTCAATCATCTTCAGAGTTAATTTTCAAACAATCATATTTCACTACATTTGGAAAGAAAGTTTCTTATATTACCCAAATAGTCCTACTTCTCTTTCACATTGTTGATGTATCATCATTTCTGGTTCAGTTTAGAGAGCACAGGAAATTTTGCCCAGAAATTACACAAAACAAGTCAAATGAAAATTAGGAAGAGACAAAAAATTAAATATTGGACTTAACCATCCAGAAAAGCTGAACACCATCTATTTTAATACGGAGGGCTGAAATAGTCAGGGTTTCACTTTCCACATTCTTGCAGTTGGTATTTCTTGTCACCTTCAAACAGTCTTATTTGTTCTCCAGGTAGCAAAAAAGGTGACATCACATCTATTTGACTTTTTCTTCAATCTTGCAAAGAACCAAGGTAAAGAAAATGCTACAAACAATGAGAAAGACCACTAGGTAATACTCTGATGAAACACTGCCTTCCTGCTGTTCCTTCAATTTAGTTTCTGGGATCAGGTTACACCAGATGATTTTATGGAGTAATCCTTATTATCCTAAGGATTTTTTTTTTGAATCTGCAAAGAAGCAACAAGACTATCAAATGTGGTTATTAATATTGGTTGTGATGTCCAAATTTTAAAAGTAGCAAAAAAAAAAAAGACATTTTTAAGAACACCACCACCTTTGCCTTCCAGCTGAAAAGGATGAGGGGACAAGGCCATCAGAATTTATCATGCAGGCTGGGAAAATACCCAAACTCAAAGGTTTTTTTCCACACTTCCAGCAGTGCAACAATGTCTCTCTTTTAGAGGATAATACACTTTCTTTTAGAAGATTTCTTCTTGCGTCCATTGCTGATCTTTTCTTTGTGCTTTCGAATTTCCCGCACCAGGGTATAGAAGGCATCTTCCACTCCCTTTAGATGAATAAAAATACAAAAAGTGGAGAAAGATGTAACAAAAGGTTTTATTAGTACTTTTAAAATTATATTAGCTATTTCAGGTGCATTAATTTTTATGAAGTGGGATTTCAAACCCACATTTAGGCAACAAAAATTATCAATACAAAGATCCCAAAGTAAGAAATACCTGGATTCTAGCTAACTTTTCTTAGGCTGTTACCTATAGGTAGAATTATTTGGATGGGGGGGAAAATCATTGTTTTTATGTACTGTAGCCTTGTTTATTCTCCCCACTAATTTATTTAGTAGTGAATAACCTAAGATACAATTTATTATCTATATTCAGAAACCTTTCTCAAACAGGGAATGTGTAGTAGCAGAACAATATGTTGATAAACATCTCTCAATAAGATGTACATGAAATGAGAAGATTGACATAAATCATTACAAGGGTAATTTTATATGAATTTTATTTCTACCCTCTTAGGTATAATCCCACTGCTTCAGTATTAGCACAGCTACTGTAAAGCAAAGCAATTGACATTTGGCCTACTTGGTGATTAACATATAAATAATGAGGCTGTGAAATCAGACTGAAATATAGCAGTTTATCCTACTTGCACAATACCACACCTGTCTGGTTTTGGCCGAAGTCTCTACAAAGGGGATTCCATAGCTTCTTGCAAGCTCCTGAGCTTGTTTAGTATCCACTGTTCGAGAAGGCAGGTCACACTTATTGCCAACGAGGACCATGGGCACATCATCAGAATCCTTCACACGATTGATCTGTTCCCTGGAGTTACGTAAGAGGAAAATGTGAACATGGTGCTTCTGAATAAATCAACAGTTCCTAAAGTCAATCCTGAGTTTCCTAGATTTGAATGAAATATATTCCAGTGCTTCACTTTGCCCTGTGTGTTCTCTTATATTTAAAATAGATGGACTGAAATCCAGATTACATGCAATATACATTAGAAATACAATTGCCTTTCCCTCAATTTTGGTGCTTTAGTAATCAAAACCATGAGTCCAAATGGAGGAATGATAGCATGGGGTGGGAGGTCCTGAATACTTTCTCTTTTAAACCCTTTGCTGCTTTAAATCCCATCCCACCAAAAAAACAAAAAACCCAACTAAGTTATTTTGAGCAAAAAATATCTTTGTCAGATCACAGAACAGTTCTTATCAATAAGGTGTTTATATATGCAATTAGAAGTGCAAGTAGTCTGGCTTTAAAGAACAGGCTGAGACTTTCAAAATTGAAATAAAAAATATGAAGTAACCGTATTTCCCTTATATATGGCCAATGAACTGTTCTATTTTAGTCTTTTCTACTCTACTTGCATTCTCTTTCTCTCTCTCTCTCTCTCTCTCTCTCTCCCCCCCCCCCCCTTGAATTTGGAGTTGGCTTGCTGCTCATTTAGTTTTCTGGAGAAATCCTGTTTTTTTGTTTTGGAAGAGACACTTTAAATGAATGTTTGCATGACACACAAAATGAAGTTTCATATTTTCATATGATTTTTATTAAAGGTTTTCGTAGAAATAAAAAAGCATGAAATGATATAAAGATTAAGAAAAAATAGGAATAGTACAAATGGGGAAAAAAGCTACATGAAGCAGCAATTTCTAATCTTTTTGGCAGTTACAAATGTAGCATCTCTTTGCCCTCTTTAAAATTACACCATAATACAATTCTTCCCTTAGTCATTCTTTTTTAATCAGCAATATTACCAATTAATTTTTTCCCCATTCTTTGTAAAAAAAATCTGTAAGAGGTTTCCAGTCTTAAAGTTCCATCATATTTTCAGTATTAGAGAGGTTTTAGGTACTCTTGCCATCATTGCTACTGGAGAGAAGCTAACAAAAAAAGAATAGATGCTGACTGATGGACCACAGAACTTTACTTGTCCTCTTACCTATAGTGGTGCACATCTTCAAAAGACTTTGTATTGTTGATAGCAAAGACACACAGGAAGCCTTCTCCTGTCCTCATGTACTGATCACGCATGGCACTGTACTCTTCCTGCCCAGCTGTGTCCAGGATATCTAAAAGGCATGTCTCTCCATCGATCACCACCTGCTTCCGGTAGGAATCCTGAATTCAGAAGCACACCCACACAGAGAGAAAAATGTAACACAGGAGAAACATGGGAGAAGAAAAAAACAAAAGGCAGAAACAAGGCAATACTTTGTCACAACATTACTGTACATAAACATCTCCAGTTACCAGGAAAAAAAGGAGTCAGTCTTGAAGAAGCGAAAAAGATTGTAGCAGTTTGATGAAGTGATGAGCATCCTTTTGCTAGTCAGAATTTATACCTAACCCTAACCAAGATTTTTGGCTTTTTTCTGAGCTTTTAGTTTTTTGGGGGGAGGGGGTTAAACTGTTAAGCCTATTGAGCATGTTAATCCTAACTTCAGAGTATGTCTTTCCCCAAAGAGCTAAGGAAATGAGCAATTGTAGGGGAGGAGGGCAATGGTTCTCCCCCCCCCCCAAAAAAAGAGGGAAAGAAGCTTTCTTTATTGGTCAAATTTAGATATCATCCATATCATTCTCAGAGTGAGCTAGATGGTGTACAGTTAAAAGCTTAAACACTATATATATATATATGTACATGTATACACACACACACACAATGTATACACATGCACATATATATACACACATATATAGTATGTATGTGTGTGCGTGTGTGTGAGATAGATATACCATACATCTGTAATGTCTCGGAGGCTACAGCGAGACTACTGGCGCCGCACAACGTGAAAGTTGCACACAGACCCAACCGGACACTCCGGGCCGCAGCCATGCGCCCCAAGGACCCACTCCCCAACGTGGAGAAGTCGGCAGTCGTGTACAGAATCGACTGCAGAGACTGTTCCAGCAACTACGTTGGGGAGACCTCGAAGAGGGTGAGAACTAGGGTCCATGAACACAAGTTGGCAATAAAACGGGTCGAATGTCACTCCCAAATATGGGCGCACATGGCGGAGTCCGGCCATCAGTTCGACTTCGACAATGTGCGCGTCTTGGCTAACGACGGCATGAAAGGGGGACGTTTGCTCAAGGAGGCTTGGCTCTCGGACAGGGATTCAATCAATCGGCATGTGGATCTCTGTCCAGCGCATTTAGCGCTGAGAGCTTGGAGCACAAGTAGCAACCCCCCATCTGGCTGGAAGCGCTGCAACGGAGCACCGAGAGCGCCAGTGGAACCAACAGAGGGCACCGCGGGAGGAGCGTCGCTTCCCCCCCAACCGCCCCTGAACATCTGGGCACCATGGGGGCCGTGGGCAGCGAGTCCCACAACGGGGAAATGTATGCAACCCCGAAGGACGCAGAGACCGACGATGAGGGAGAGCATGGGACTGACGACTGACCTTCCAGGAGCCCCCTCCCCCCTCCCCCGGGGACGCTGGTGTAAGGCGGCGCCCAACGAGGCGATGACGGGGAAGCGGGGCTGTCAAACATCCCCGGCTGGGGCCAGTGACAGCAGCGCGGGGGGTGGACGCAACGCCCCGGCTGAGATCGAACCATACGGGGACGACAGGACGGAGGTCGATAGGGAGGGAGGGGACCCCAGGAAGAGGGTTACTCGATTGCGCATGAGAGAGGAGGGGAGGATCCCTCTGAGCCGCCCGGCGACCCGACCACCCCACTCCGCAGCGCCGTTGTGCTCGAGCCAACGGGTAGCACGGGGCAACCCCCTGGGAGCCAGTGACCGAGCTAGGAACGGCAGACAGGAAGGGGGGAGGGGGGCTGACGAGAACGAAGGGAAGGGAGAGGTGAAAGGGGTGGGAGACACGATCAGCGAAGAAAGAGGGGGAAGCGCGAAGGTCGGTAGGGAGGAAGAGGGCCCCAGAAAGATAGTCACTCGATCACGCACGGAGAGGAGGAACTCGCCGAGCCGCCCTGTGGCAGCGGCCCGACCCCCCCACCCCGTAATCCCGTCGTGCTCGAGCCAACAAAAAACACGGAGCAGCCCCCCGGGAGCCAGCGACCGAGCTAGGAACGGTAGACAAGAAAGGGGGAGGAAACGACCCGGACAGGATGGCATTGCCAGGGGGGGTGGGTACGGGGGTGAGGAGAAGGGGGCTGACGAAGGGAATGAAGGGAAGGAGGAGGCGAAGGGGGAGAATGAATCTAGCCAGCCCAGGTGGGGTGAGTGGAAGGAAGACGGGGGTGGGTTGCTGAGAGGCACAGGAGATACGGGAGACGGGATCAGAGAAAAAAGGGGGGAAGCGCCCGTAAGAACGGCAGCGAGGTGGCTGGGACCAGATGGACTCCAGGAAAGGGAATAGGCACCCCGAGCCGGGTGGATTCGATCGCTACAGGGAGCAGGAGGGCAAGATCACACGGGCAGGCGGAGCGGGGGACACGGCCGAGGAGAGCAGGAGGGGGGAATGTCCCACCCACCCCCTGCCCGGGTAAAAACGAGTTAGGTGAAGGCGAACGTACGGGTGAGGGTTGCAGGATAAGAACAGCCAGCGGGGGGGAAACCACCGCTAGAACGCAGCCTGTGCAATCAGGGCCAGTGACGAGGTCCAGGGGCCGTGTGCAGGCCTCACTCAACCTATAAAAGACTCTCCCATGGACTGGCTTCTTAAGCCCTGATGATGTCAGCAGTGGAAGCTGACGAAAGCTTGGCGTTTGTTTATTGGTATTAAACTCTTATAGTTTGATGATTTTACCCTGGTGTTCACTTTTATTTATTTATTATTGGCATGGATGCACCCAGGGATCACGTTTTTAGTGTAATTATTAACATATATATATGAATGAATGCTTTTTTACTTTGATGCACCCTGTCGGCCCAAATATGGGAGAGAGAAGTCTTTTGCCTGTATCAGCTCAATCTAGAGCCATCCACAGGCAGCAGTCGCTTAACTGCGACAACATGTGTTCCAATCCAAATTTTGAAATATAAATATATATATATCAATAAAAGCAGCCAGATAAAGCACCGAGCAACTTTGAACTGTGCTATCTTGTATTAAAATATACTGCTCACAAAAATAAAGGGAACATTTTACCATGGAACTGAAGGGGTTTGCATTCCCTTTATTTTTGTGAGCAGTATATATGTAGCTCATTAAAAAAGGATGCAGCAGGAGTGAGACATTCACAATTTTGTGTTTTAAGAAACCTAGGAAGGACAATGGAACAGATGGCAGAATCAAAGAGCAATGAACTCTTTGAGTAAGACAGAATAAGAGAATGCGGACACTGGGCAATTCAAAGGTCAGTGCCAGTGCTGCAGTGATTATATACCTCTATAGTGGGATCATATTCATCCACGAAATGATTCTGGATTAACTGTATGGTTAATGCACTCTTTCCAACGCCACCAGCACCCACAACTACCAGCTTATATTCCGTCATTTCTGCTGGGCTCCAGGACAAACTAAAGGAAAAAAAAGAAAATTAAAACCAACAGAAGACACTACAGTAAATTCATTTTTTTCTCAGTATTCATGTGATCTTAAAAGTCACATTTGGGCAACAATTTCTGAATATTTGCTGCTATTTCTTTCTGAGAATCAATGGCTTGCACTAGGCTAGGGTAAGCAGATAGAGTTTGGTGTTGTTTGAATCAGACAATAGCAGTACAAGATCAGAAGATGTGAAGAGACCTGGTCCATAGAATCACCAAGAGTCGGACATGACTGAATGGATATCATCATCATCATAAAGAGGTTTCTTGTCATTTAACTTAGAAAAGCTCAAGACACCAGGATTTCTACCCATCTCTTATGAAAACAGGAATCTCTTCCAAAACTGGAAAGAGGGAAGCCTAACCTTCCACTAACAATTCTGTTATCTCCAAAATTCTTATTCTGGGAGGATTTCTTTCACTTTTTGGCTGGTATAATTACCCGTCCCATTCCCTTTGTCTCTTGGTTTTTCCTGTGAGGGTGTGGCCATTTCTTTGGTGTCCCTTTTTCAACACAATTTCTGTAATTTCTGTCTCTTCTATCTCTATTCCTTTATCTGTGCCCACTATAATTTTGTTTGTACCTGCTACTGACTGGTCCTGTACGCTTACCCATCTGTATCTTGCTGACTATAGTATGTATTTTTGACACATGCTCACTTTCCTGTTCATGTCTGTGTTAAACAGAAACACTTTCAACAATTTTGGAGTGGATGCATCACATGGCAGCCTGTGTGCATCTCCCTGCAAAATAGATGAACCATACATATATACATTTGCCCACAGGTAGTAAAAAGCAAAATGAGATGGGGTATAGCTCCATGGGTTCTTACTATTTCTTTACACAGTACCTTTAAGGGTATGTTTACAGTATGTTTAACAGATTGATTAGCATGGAAGTCCCTTTCAAAGGTTAAGAGAGAGAAGGGAAATAAAATAGTGGGAGACAGTTATGTTTGGGTCATCATCCTTTTAGCCATTGTCTATCCACTGCAGGATCAAGGTCTCTTCCACGTGTTTCCAATCAATATGGTCCTGAGCTTTCTTTTGCAATTGGACCCACAATACTTGCTGATGTCATCAATTCTTCTTGTTTTAGGTCTCTTTCATGGATGCTTTTTATCGAGTGGGATCCATTCTATGACTGCCTGGGTCCACCTGCCCATTTCCATGTTTTTATGTTCGGGTATGGCACAGAAACTAAAGGAGTTACCAAAGGCTCCTAAAGGTTTGCATTTCATGGAAAAATATAGAGACAAAGACCAATGGAATCCAGAGCTGCTGATTTTTCAGATGTCTCTTTCCTCCTGTGCAGAAAGTAGCTTCATTGACAAGTTAACAAGTCTAGACCTGCTGAATCAGCGCACCTGCAAAACGCAAGGCGTGCAGTCGCCACTTCCCATAAGGAAGGCGAGCGGCCACCGAAGTCAGCTTATTAGCAGCATTCCGAATCGCAGACTTCTTCCCCTGGGGGGGGGGGGGGGCAAAAGCGAGCACCGCCAAGCAAAGCCAGCTTATGGCCCGCGAGCTGGTACTGTACTGCAAGAGCCTCCCCTCCGCCGCGCGCGCAGCAACCCAGTCTATCTCAATTGCCAGGATTCCCAAACAAGGGCCCCACCCTGGTGCAGCCCTACAATGGCTGCCCTCTTTAAGGACTTGGGGAAACTCCCCCACCGGCACCTCCAGAATGAAGCTTCAGCCTCCCTTTCCCTTCGTCCCCGACCATCCCAGCGCTCCATTCCTTAGCGCAACTCTTCGTGCAATTAAATCAATGCTTCCCCCCCCCCCCCCCCCCCCCCCCCCCCNCCCCACCCCACCCCACCCCACCCCCGCCGTACGGACTCACCCAACCCGTAGAAAGGGGAAGGAGAACCGCACTCAGGCACCCCCCATGGGGACAGAAGGCTAGCGGTGTCGGGCGGCCTCCTTCTCCAAGGCCAGGGCCTAGGGCCGGCAACGAAAGACCCCTCCCTCTGTAGCCTGACAGCTCCCTTCCGCGCCCGGCCACGCAGGGCCGCCCAACCAATAGGCTGGAGGTACCGCCCCAGAACGACCAATCGGAGACGCCGATACCATAGAGACGAGATAAATGGGTCAGGGTAGAGGAGCTGCTGAAATGGCAAGGGCGGGGACCTGAGAAGAGAAAGCAAGAGCGTCAGCAGGAAGTGGTGCGAACGCGGCAAGAGTCTAAAAAGAAGAGCCTCTTTTCCAGTGGTCCCCCCCCCCACCTACGGTACTAGCAAATGAGCCAGCGGTGGAAGTTAAAAGCGGCGAATGCGATAGCGGTAGCTGAATGGAGCTTCTGTATGAAGAGTAGTCTACCTGCACCAACCGGGAAAATTATGGTCACTCCCAATTTACATCTTCTAAAAGCCTGGGCGGTATCGGATTTACATGGCCCCATAAAGCAGCAGTTCTATTTGTGAGATGTAAAAAGCCCAAATTTTGATACTCACAATACGAAGACAAGTCTGGTTAACAAAACAAAGGTTTATTGGAGAATAACATAAAAAGAATAAAAAGAGAAGAGAAGCGTTTGCAAACGGGCCTCCTGGATCCTTCCCTAATGGATTGGTTTCCAGGAGCACCCTGGCCTGGTTTCAAACTCTGCATCTTATAGCTCAATGCATGCCACATCTAAGAAGCTCTTTCATCTTTATAATGTCCTTTGAAGTTGTACTTAGTCATCCTGAC
The DNA here is from genome assembly GCF_001527695.2 of Protobothrops mucrosquamatus. Lineage (NCBI taxonomy): Eukaryota > Metazoa > Chordata > Lepidosauria > Squamata > Viperidae > Protobothrops > Protobothrops mucrosquamatus. The sequence continues at coordinate 129,830 of NW_015388760.1, forward strand.
CTCTTCCACCCATCTGCTGTTATCTTGTTTATTTGTAATTTTCACCTAGGGCCAAAATCCCCCTCTTTGATAGTGATTTCTACTCAAAGTGTAAGTTCCTGTGTCCGGAGGATTTTTAGGCAGTAAACATTGAACAAACTTTCTCACACATTTGGCAGTGCATTGCTACATTTGCGTTACAGTGTTACATTTGTGTTAGACAGTCTCATATATTGGCATTACATTTCTACAATTATTTTTCTACAATTTTATAAAAGAATAACTTTTACTTCCTTCATATTCAAAGAAAAACAAATTCAAAGAAAACCAAGAAAGTCCAGTTGCCTCTTGAAAAAAGCACCTTTGGGAGAGCCGTTCTATTGTTTTCCCTTAGCTGTGTTTTACCAGCTACAGAATTTATTTCATTGGCGGGTATTCCATTGTTTCGTTCATCTATTCTAAGGAGCCTTTGCCCACGTGGAAATTAATTTAAAAAACTCCTTTGAGAAGACACTACTTGTTCTGTCCCCGTTCCGACCCACACACCCAAACAGCCAGCCGAGAGTTAAAGACTTCTCCAGACACCACTTCACAGATAAGAAACTTGGCAGCAGCTCCGTAGCTGCCTGCCAAGACCTTTTACTCCAAACACACAGAAACAAAAACAATACACAGTTGAAAGCCACAGCACACTACTTTGCCAGAGATTCAGCTTTTGTCCGTCACAGAGGTCCAAATGGCCACCACCACCCTTTTATAGCCTGTGGGGTGTGGTCCAGTGACTCAGCTTAATCTCTGGCACGTCTCTTTTTCTGCTGCGCACGCTTATCGCTCCTACGCTGGCATGGATCCAGCCACAACTTTTCTTCCTCATTATCTGACACACCTGGCTCCTGGCCAATCTGAGAAACACCGGGCTTCTGGCCAATCTCTGAACCACCTGGCTCCTGGTCAATCTCTTCTCCGTCGGAAGACACCTGAGGCATTGCCAAAGAGGAGGGTCCTGGAGAGGGAGGCCTAGCCATCTCCTCTCCTTCATGTTCGGAGCCTTCTTCCTCCGATAAGAGGGGCTCACAAGACGGAGCCACAACACTACTTCCCCATCTACAACGGTGGAGGCTATTGTGAGATGTAAAAACCCCAATTTTGATACTCACAATACGAAGACAAATCTGGTTAACAAAACAAAGTTTTATTGGAGAATAACATAAAAAGAATAAAAAAGAGAAGAAAAGAAAAAGGCGTTTGCAAATGCGGCCTCCTGGATCCTTCCCAATGGAGCGCAACAAACAGTTTCCAAGCTTTGCATTTTATACTTTTTACAATGCACGTCACATCTAAGAAGCTCTTTTCAACTCCATAGCCATTCTTTGAAGTTGTTTTTACACTTAATAGTTCATCCTGACAATTTCCTTCCAATTTCCATCCATCCAGGTCATAATTCATTATCTTTGCTGATTACCATTTGTGGTTACCATTTGTGGTCACTCTACATAGGCAGGAAGCAGTAAACATTCCTTTTCATACATTGGCATTGCATTGTTACATTTACACTACATTAATACATTTGTGCTAAACATACAGTCTCATACATTGTTACATTTGGGCTTTATTTTTACATTTAATAAAAGAATAACTTTTATTTCCTTCACTATGTTATATTGTGTATTGTGTTCGGGGGAGGTGATGAGTTTTCTTGGATTTTTTGATTTTTTAAGCTGCTCTGAAGCTGGAAGGATTCAGTGGGATGAACATTTAATAATAAAAATTCTATCTCAGAACAGGCTTTGGGTATGGATGTTTTTAGGCAATAATTCCATCATTCCTTAATCATCACTGGTATCTGGAAATTATCAAATTGAAGAAAGTTATCCTAAAGGGTGAGCTGAGGGATAGGAGTTTTGGGCTACATACTCCTATCTGCAGGCAACTGGGATCCAAACTTGCACATATGCTGAGACACTTAGTATGCCCAGCAAAATGTTATCTGCCACCTTATACAAAATAGGTTTGCACTGAGCACTTACAATTGTGTTATTACACCCAATCTCAAAGTATTTTGGCCTTCCTGTTGAGTTGGTTTAGTCTACCTGATGGGACTGACCTCAGTCTTACAAGTTTCATTGTCATTGTGCCTCCTCCTTATTCTCAATGAATTGGGAAAGTGTCTGCCTGAACCACTTCTGAATGTTTTCTTGTAGTTCTGGACTTAAAAAAAAAATGCTTCAAACTGTTGGTAGAAATTCTAGCCCACTGAATAACACCAAACAGCAAGTTGAAATTAGAGAGATTTATTGGATACAACGGTTTGCAAAGCGTGGTGGACTCCAAATAAATATTTGAGCCACACCTAGTCACAACAAAGACACACATTATATACATTCTATCCCGATGCCTTGGCCCCTCCTCTGAGGTTACAATCTTATCAGAGCCGCCTAAACAAAATACATTATCCCTGCCCCTTACTATTTTGCTTCACCTATT
>NW_015388760.1:134574-135849 GCF_001527695.2 Protobothrops mucrosquamatus
GTTTGGTGATATCCACATCCAGTCCCTTTGAAGTAGGCTGAAGGAAGTGAGGGCCCTAAAGCCCCTTTGTTCACCCCCTTCCCTTCATCGTATGACAGAATCCAGAGCAGGCAGAAATGCGGGTTTTCATAGTTGATAACTAGAGATGGAATATATTTGGATTCTGACATCCTGCCCCCTCAAAAATAAGATAGATCCACCTGAAAGAAAACAAAACAGGTATAAAAGTTAGTCAGGTTTGTTAGGCTACTCTGTGTGAAACTTCTTTAATAGCTTCTGGGCTCTGACATGACGTTTATGGACCCACTCATTTTGTGAGGCAGGGAGGTGTTTCCAGGCAACTAGGTACTGAGTTGCTCCATGATATCTCCTAGAATCTAAGATTTCCTTTATCTCGAAGTGTTGTTCGCCCTCCACCATGATTGGAGGTGGTGGTGGGGGGATTTTAGGCCGTAATGATGACTGATGCTCTCTTTTCAGCAAGCTGCAATGAAAAATTGGGTGTATTTACCTGAGATTTTTTGGTAATTCTAATTCTACTGTTACTGGGTTTATGATTCTTTTAATTGGAAAAGGCCCTATATATTTTGGTCCAAGTTTTTTACAGGGCTGTAGGGACTTTAGGTATTTTGTAGATAAGTATACCATTTCTCCTATACTGAATGGTGTAGGCTCAACCCTTTTTTTATCGGCTTGTGCTTTGTATGCCTGCCTAGCTTCGTCTAGTGCTTTTCTAACTATTGGCCAGGTGTTTTGTAGTTTTTCCATCCATTCTTTCAGTGATGGGATCGTTGGTTCATTTGGGTTTAATTCTGGCATGGGGTTGAAACTTTTACCGTTGGCTATTTGAAAAGGAGTGTAACCTGTGCTGGCGTGGACTGCATTATTGTAGGCAACTTCTGCGAAAGGGAGTAGGTCCGTCCAATCGGACTGCTGAAAATTAAAAAAACATCTTAAATATTGCTCAAGTACAAAGTTCATTTTTTCAGCCCCCCCATTCCCTTGTGGGTGATGGCTAGATGTTAGTCCCTGAGTGGTCCCTAACAGGGATAAAAATTCCTTCCAAAATGCAGACGTAAATTGCACTCCCCTATCAGAGATGATGCGTTGGGGTGCCCCATGCAATCTGTAAATGTGCTGGACAAAAAGTTTCGCTAAAGCTTTTGCGGTGGGAATCTTTTGGCAAGGGATAAAGTGCACCTGTTTGGAAAACAAGTCCGTGACCGTCCAGACAACAGTATTCCCATTGCTTTCTGGTAGTTCCACTATAAAATC
>NW_015388760.1:137120-139940 GCF_001527695.2 Protobothrops mucrosquamatus
TAATGACCCCCATTGTTATTGTTAGTCCGTTTGGTGATATCCACATCCAGTCCCTTTGAAGTAGGCTGAAGGAAGTGAGGGCCCTAAAGCCCCTTTGTTCACCCCCTTCCCTTCATCGTATGACAGAATCCAGAGCAGGCAGAAATGCGGGTTTTCATAGTTGATAACTAGAGATGGAATATATTTGGATTCTGACATCATGCATCAAATTGTATCAAAGCTTTTTTCTGTCCCTTTTTCTAATATTTTCGTAGCATTGACGTATATTAATCTTCCTTCACCTTCAGGTCTCTGTCTCACTCCCACTTTAGCTAAACCCACATATATACTGAAATTCAAATATGTTGGTATCGATGGATCATAGCACTGTATCTTTTTGTCTCTTCCCTTACAAACTGAATATTGTGTTTTATTTAATTGGCACGTGGTTTGAAATATACACCCCTTAGGTGCTTGAGTATGGTATACCAAGGTTTTAATTACTATGTTTCCTTGGGTGGCATTGGTAATGCAGGCTTCACATCCTTCTGTTTCTGATGCTCTTCTATATCGCTCCCTAGAGAGGGAGAGGTATACGGCCAGGGACAAATATACAGCACTAGGGATTCGCATCTTCTTCTTCTAAACTGTGATATTTTACGAAGGCTTTTTGTTGTTTTCCCTGGGCTAGTTGGATTTTAAAATATATCTTACCACCCAAGTCAATATCTTAGTGTATTCCTCAAAAGGTTTCAATTTCTTCTCGATGAGTATTATATTGTATGGTTCAAAAGTGTTCTTCACATCCAATACATCTTACACAGTCAATACAATGGAAACAACAACAACAATCAATATGGCATTTACAGTCACAGTACCAACACATTTAAACAGGAATTTTACAAAGTATCAATTTAAACGAGTCATCACCCGGAACACAGGTCCACTGTCCTTTTGGTTCAGCTACTGGTCCCTTCACTTGCGTATAATGAATCCACCCTTTTTCTTTCGTCCGAACTGCAGTTTCAGAGGTCAGCAACACCTGCAATGGTCCTTCCCACTTAGGTTGCAATTTCTCCTCCTTCCACGTTCGGATCAGGATCCACTGTCCCACCTCAAACTTGTGGACAGGAAATTCCAAAGGGGGTGTTTGGATCAACAAGCCTTGTTTCCTGCAATGATCAAGATACTGCGACAGTTTATGCACATAATGTCTTATTATTTTATCCCTTGTTACTAAAGAGTCCATGGAGATGTTTCCAGGCATAAATGACACACCATACAACAATTCATAAGGAGACAATCCTAGATTTTTCCGTGATTGTGTTTTTATTCGCAACAATACTAAAGGTAAACATTTTATCCAAGTCATTTGAGTTTCATATTGTGGAATTTCCCACTTGAGGTAATTTAAAATCAACTTGAATGCATTGAAATAGCCTCACCATTAGATGTTATAGAGCATTTTATGTATTTGTCTACATATCATACTTATTGTATAGCCAACCATATATTAACCATAGAAAAGTATCAATTATCCCTCCCCTAGCCATTCCTTTGTCCGTATGTATTTACAAACAAATTGCTTAGTAAAGAGCCAACAAAGGAGTGCTCACCAAACTCTGCTTGAGTTTGTTTGCATACAAATCTTTATTCAAAACAACATAGCTCATTTATAATCCCCCCAAAAAATTCTCAACTCCTTCATTTTAAACAAGGGTTGAATTACAATTCCTTCAATTCTTTTAGGTATTATTATTATTATTATTATTATTATTATTATTATTATTATTATTATTATTATTATTATTATTATTATTATTATTATTGTCAGTGTGTCCTGCACAGAGACATAAAAACATAAAAAATAAAACAACAAAAAAAAAGCAACTCCACAAAATAAATAAATAAACAAACTTAATAAGATATTCTGAGTTACTGAAATAGTTTTGTATCAAACTCTAGTATCAACTCTTTGGTTTTAATATAATTTTTGTCAAATTCCAATTTAATCAGATTCCATTCAGATGGAAACAAATTTCCATTAAATAGGTTAAATCATTTATAAATCTTAACAAATCAATTCAAAGTCATTTCTATTGGTTAATGGTTATATAGGTATATTCCAGTTCTTCTCATATTTCATTTATTTAAAAAAAATAACCTTATTTCTTACTGCAAGAATGGGTATTAAATTTCATATCCACTCCACCTTCCTCAAACTAGAATTCTAAGCAGAAAAAAAGTTAAAAAGATCAGACCCCCCTTTTCTCTCTCTCTCTCTCTCTCTCACTCTCACTCACTCTTAAAGCAACACAGCCAGCTGGGGGTGGGGGGAAAAGAGACAGGAAAAGAAGAAGAAATTACACAACAATTTCACCACTAACTAAATAGTTTTTTCTTCTTCACATGCATTTTCCATTTCACTTTTACAGCAACAACAAAAAAAATCTGCAGTTTACTGTTTCTTTCAGTCTTGGATGGGGGAGAAACTCACACACACACACACACACAAACACACACAAACACAGGATCAGGATATCCACACATTCACTTCCATTCAAACTGCTTGTATAAACACTTTCACATACAAATATTTCATTTCATACTTTCTCCTAACAAAGAAATTATTATTATTATAATTTCAAGGAACTGTTCAAAAGCCAATGAGCTCCTTTCCTCTCCCAATTTCCTTTGCTCTTAGAGCTTGCCTATTAACTTTCTTGCAAAATGAGACATCCGGCCGTTATTTGTTTCACAACAGTGAGAACTCTCCTGTAGCCATACCTTTCAGAAACACGTCTTCTAAAACCCTCATGGAGTGTTTGGATTACTTCACGT
>NW_015388760.1:142817-146699 GCF_001527695.2 Protobothrops mucrosquamatus
TCTTATCAGAGCCGCCTAAACAAAATACATTATCCCTGCCCCTTACTATTTTGCTTCACCTATTCCCTTATATGTACTTTATCATGAAATCCTATAGCTCAGTGTGGAAATCCTATAGCCTACGTGCAGAACTCTTACAAGGTACGTGTACATGTAGAAATTGTGTAGAAATCTTGCAGTCTACGTGTAGAAATATTGTATAGAAATCTTACTGTCTGCGTGTAGAAATTTTGCAGAGTACGTGTCACTTAACTTTACTTTTTATTCTAAAATTTTATTCCTAACAAGCCTCTTTTGCCTAGGTAATGGTTCCTACATATTTCCATCAGGGTCATCTTATTCTCGACAAAACTATAACTCTGCAGAGAGGGGACTCCTTTTTGAGCTCATGGATATAGTTACTGTAGCTCAAAGATTTCTGGTTTGCAGTCTCTGAAAATCATGGAACATTACAATATGTAATGAACAGTGGATGTGCAAATATGCTTTTTGCACCTTACAAGAGGCCTTTGAGGGCCTCTTTCAACCTTTGAGAGCTTATTAATACCCAACAAAGCAGCTCTGACCTATTTGGTACCCTTCCCATAGCATCCTGAATTCTTAACTTGAACCTCACTCTTTCCCGAAAGCTCTTCACCAAGGCTGAAAAACATGGAGGGGAGCCCACTTGGGCTTCAAAACAAGTCTTTCTGCTAAAGCCAACAACTGAAGAGATGTAACAAAATGCTGTGAAAAGCAGTCTGAGAAGAAATCAAAGCTCAGAACAATTTCTTCAACACAGTACCTTCCGGATGTACCAGAACTAGGATTCTCAGTGTTCCAAGCAGCATGGTCATTGTGTGTGGTAGCACAGTGTTTTATGGTACAAAACATTCCAGGAAGTCAGTAGAATCTACATAGGCTGCATGGAAAAGATTTCTACTTAGGAAGAATCACGGAACATGCAGATAGGGCCTACCTGGGTCAACATGGGATGGTCTGTTTATTTTCAAATGTAGGTTGATCCTTGTTTAGTGACTGCAATTAGTTCTGGCAATTTGATTAAGTGAAGTGGTCGCTAAGTGAAAATCACATGATTGTGCCTACAACTTTCCTTTGCTTAACAGTGTTGGAAGAAAAGTCTTCATCCTGGTTCATCGAAGCTGGGAATAAACATGGCAACTGCTTTGGGAAGAAGGTTGTAGTTTATTGGAGAGGAGAGCCAGACAGGAAGATGGCTCTGGCAGAAAAGAGAGGGAACACATGTAGGGAGTGGGTTTTTTATACCCTCTGAAGCCTTTTGTTTTGAGTTGTTTCCTGTTCCTGTGGCATGAACTTTGAACTGAGTCTGAGTGTGCTTTTCTGGGCCTTGGTATCTGTGGTTTAATCCTATTATGTCCCAAAGGGCATATCCTGCTTCCCTGGGGCTGGGCTAATGACTCTTAAGAGTTTGGGTGAGGTATGCAGATTTTAGGTCTTTGTCTTCTTAATCTTCTAGCTCCAACTTTCCTGAATGGTCTGCATCTGCATTTCTATAGAGCTGGTTTCTGCTTGGGGTAGGCAGACTTGGGACTATTAAGAAAACTGGCCTCTTTCCTGCCTCTTCAAGATCCTGAGGAAATATATGTTTTCTGCCCTTTTAATATTTCCTTCTCTGGGGGGGGGGGTGACTTCCCACAACAGCATCAAAGAGATACTGCCCCAAATAGCCAGCTAAGACCAAATGGAGGGGAAGGTTTCTGGAGTTGAACTCATGAAGAAGCTGGATAAAAGGGCAAAGTATAGCCCTTTTCTCCCATTCCCCTATGTTTTGGAATGCTCACACTGGTGCAGGGATAATTAGCAAGAAAAGGATTGATGTTGGCATGTACATTCATTGGAAAGGATTACAAGAGAGTAAGCAGACACATAATTAGGGAATACACATCCAATGGAGCAAGCAGTTTAGGAGGCAAACAAAAGAGTGAAACTGATAAGGGTCAATTTCAGGCAGCAGCTGAACCTGGAGGGTTCTATAATAATCAACTATAATAGTATTTCTTAACCTTGGAAACTTTTAAGATGTGTGGACTTCAACTCCCAAAATTCCACAGCCAGCATGCTGGTTCCAAGAATCACCGAACTGTAGTAATTAAGGTCACAGAGCTGAGTTTAACTTGCCCTTAGCACTTTCGGTGGTGTTGCACTGCAGAAAAAATCAGCTTAGGAAGAGATAGCTTAGGCAATCTGCAGGGGGAAAGGGGAAAAAAAAGATGACACCCAGAACAATGTATACTAACTCACTGTAATGGCGAACACATAATAGGGATGCTGCAAAGGTTGTAAATGCAGGCATTGGTCCCAATTTACTTTTTTATTACCATCATACAGTGACTGGCAATCATTAGTGGGTGAAAGTGGCAAGAAGGTGACAAGCAACAGGGAGAAAGCAGAATTATTTAACTCGTTTTTCGCATCTGTCTTTACACAACCAACCTATCAAAAATAGTGCCATAAAAAACAAAATAGAAACACAAGTTAAGATAGACAAGAAAATGGTAAGTGAGCACCTGTCCAGCCTAGACAAGTTCAAATCACCAGGACCAGATGGATTACATCCCAAGGTTCTCAAGGAACTGGCAGATGTGATCTCAGAACCACTGAACTATATTTTTCAAAGATCCTGGAGCACTGGGGAACTACCAGAGGACTGGAAAAGAGCTGATGTAGTTCCCATCTTCAAAAAAGGGAAAAAATTGATCCAGGAAATTACAGACCTATCAGCCTGACCTCAATACCTGGGAAGATTCTGGAAAAGATAATCAAACAACAAATCAGCGAACACCTACAGGCAAACAAAGTCATTACTAAAAGCCAACACGGGTTTGTCAAAAACAGATCATGCCAGACAAACCTTATTGCATTCTTTGACCAAGTGACAAAATTAGTTGACCAGAGGAATGCTGTGGATATAATTTACTTGGACTTCAGTAAGGCATTTGACAAAGTAGATCACAACCTACTACTTGAGAAGATAGAAAAATGTGGGTTAGACAGCATCACCACCAGATGGATCCGTAGCTGGCTGACCGGCCGCACTCAGCATATGGTCCTCAATAGAACCACATCTACATGGAGGGAAGTGTGTAGTGGGGTGCCCCAGTGCTCTGTTCTGGGCCCAGTGCTCTTCAACATCTTCATCAATGATTTGGATGAGGGGATAGATGGGGAACTCATCAAATTTGCAGACGACACCAAGCTGGCAGGAATAGCCAGCACTCCAGAAGACAGGCTTAGGATACAGGAGGATCTGGACAGACTTGAACACTGGGCGCTATCTAACAAAATGAAATTCAATGGTGAAAAAAGTAAGGTTCTACATTTAGGCAAGAAAAACCAAATGTACAGGGGGTACCTTGCTCAATAGTAGTAACTGTGAGAGGGATCTCAGAGTCCTAGTGGACAATCATTTAAATATGAGCCAGCAGTGTGCTGCAGCTGCCAAAAAAGCCAACACAGTGGTAGGCTGCATTAACAGAGGGATAGAATCAAGATCATGCGAAGTATTAATACCACTTTACAATGCCTTGGTAAGGCCACACTTGGAATACTGCATCCAGTTTTGGTCACCACGATGTAAAAAAGATGTTGAGACTCTAGAAAGAGTACAGAGAAGAGCAACAAAGATGATTAGGGGACTGGAGGTTAAAACATATAAGGAAAGTTTGATGGAATTGGGTATGTCTAGTTTAATGAAGAGAAGGACGAGGGGGGACATGATAGCAGTGTTCCAATATCTCAGGGGCTGCCACAGAGAAGAGGGAGTCAAGCTATTTTCCAAAGCGCCTGAAGGCAGGACAAGAAGCAACGGATGGAAACTAATCAAGGAGAGAAGCAACCTAGAACTAAGGAGAAACTTCCTGA